>NW_027629601.1:0-7500 GCF_034508935.2 Berghia stephanieae | reverse complement strand
AATAATAATACACATTTATATAGCGCTCATTCTCGTGTAAAACACAAGCTCTGGGCACTTTACAATATAAATATCAATTTTAAGTGAAAAAATAAAAAAATAAAATAATAACAACAATAACAATTCATAGTCAAATCAAGGATTCATATAGAGTCAAGAAAAACAAATACAGTAAAAATGTGTCTTGAGATTCTTTTTAAAAGTAGGTAAAGACTTGCACTCCCTCAGACCACGTGGTAGTTCATTCCAAATCTTGGGGCCGAAACAAGCAAACGATCTATCACCAAATTTTGTTCTTGATCTTTTTTCCGAAATTTTCGTTTGGTCATTACATGATCTTAAAGTGTAATTTTCAAATTTACACATGACCACGTGATCTGTGAGATATGCCGGTGCTATACAGGCCAAACACTTATAAACAAGACACGCTGCTTTGTAATATGTGCGCTTTTCAATGGGCAACCAGTGGAGAGAGGCCAACAAAGGGGTTGCATGATCAAATTTTTTTTGCCAAAAACTAATCTTGCTGCACTGTTTTGCAGTAGTTGCAATTGTTTAATAGAAGCCTGAGGCAAGTTGACAAGCAGCGAGTTACAATAGTCTAGTTTCGAAAAAATGAGGGAAACAACCAATGTTTTACATGTTCCAATTGCAATATACTGACGGATCGAACTGATTTTCTTCAATTGAAAGTATAAAGATTTACAGAGAGCAGAAATGTGAGCTGACATTTTCATTTCTGAATCAAAATAGACACCCAAATTTTTCACAGTCTTTGAAACTTTGATCTTTTCACCCCCAATCAACACCTCAAGACCATCATTCACCTTCAACTGCCCTCTATTTCCCACAATCATCACTTCTGTTTTTGACTCATTCATTTTCAACTTGTTTGCATCCATCCACTCTTTCACATCCGTCACACATTCTTCCACACGTTTCACAATATTTTCGAGATTTTTAGTTTTATCAGTAGCATAAAGTTGCGTATCATCTGCATAGAGATGATAGCGCAGCCCATGACCAGTGATGACATTAGATAATGGAGAAGTAACAAAACAAAAAGAATTGGACCCAAAACAGAGCCTTGAGGAACACCAAAAGACAATGTATGTTGACGAGAAAGTTTATCTAAAATCATAACCTGTTGCTTTCTGCCATCTAAATAAGATTCAAACCACTGCAAGACAGTCCCAGACAAGCCAAAGGTTATATTAAGTCGTTTAATGAGAATACCGTGATCAATAGTATCAAACGCCGCCGAAAGGTCTAACAATGTCAGAAGAGAAACAGAACCTTTATCTAAAACATCAAGCAAATCACTCGCAACACAGCACAGAGCAGTTTCTGTGCTGTGGTAAGAACGATAAGCTGACTGAAATTTTTCCCATAGATTGTTTTCATGGAGATGTTGTGAAAGACGTCTGAGTACAACTTTTTCAAGGATTTAGAAAGAAATGGCAGATTTGAGACGGGACGGTAGTTACTAAGGTCATTTACATCGAGATTTTGCTTTTTTATGAGAGGCTTTACAATTGCATGTTTATAGATATCTGGGACTTGTCCTGAGATAAGTGACTGATTTATAATATAAGTTATGCAAGGTAACAATTCAGGAAGACATAATTTCAAAATATTAGTTGGTAAAGGATCTAAATCACATGACTTCGAGGAAGATGAAAAAATTATTTTAGAAATTTCTTCTTCAGTTGTTTCTTTAAAACAAGAGAATCCCTGTGAACCCGAAAAAGGGTGGAAATTTATATCTTCATTTTGCACGAGGTCCAAATTGTTCCGAATTTTCGATATTTTTCCCGAAAAGAAATCTGAAAATGCATCCGGCTGCTTTTCTACCGGGATATTAGTGGGTAGACACATGCCCTTTTCTTCCCCTAAAAGTTCCTTTGAAACAGAGAAAAATTCCTTAGTGTCCCTCACTGATGACAGTTTTGTGTTATAATAGTTTCTTTTTGCTCTTTTGCAGGTGGTTTTATACTTATGCTTTTTTGCTATATATATCAGCCGGTCAATCTCAAGGCCCGATTTTCTCCACGATGCCTCTGCATTCCTTTTTTCCCTTTTGGCAGTTTTTTCACTCTGGTTAAACCACGGAGACGGTTTCCTGGAATTTATTATTCTAGTTGTCTTTGGCGCATGCCTGTCGATGACGTTGCGCAGTACCTCTTCTGTTTTCTGTGCTGATGGTATATCCATTCTTCCTAGTTCCTCTGACAGATTGTTTTTGAAGGAACTAATGTCTATTTTTTTGGTATCCCTAGACACTATCTTGACTTTCTTTGCTTTCTCTTTGATGCATTTGAGAGTTGCCAGAATCAGATTGTTGTCTGAAATTTCTTTTTTGATATTTTTAATTGATTCAACAAGCGAGGGTGTGTCAATGATGAACCAGTCCAAGATGTGCCCCAATCTTTGAGTTGGAGAGGTCACTAACTGAGTGAGGCCATGTTCATTCAGCAAATGGTATGATAGAATGCCAGACAAAGCAAGGAGAGAGAGAGAGAGAGAGAGAGAGAGAGAGAGAGAGTAAAATGTCATCCCAGAAGATCAACTCCGACATTGGATCAAATCTCATAACTTCTAAGTATTGTTTCTTTAACACCTATTCACATTTTTATCTTGCAGCAATTACGTAATGCTTGCTCCAGAATTGTCCCATTTTGATTTTATCCTGAATCAATCTCGAGATAACAGATGACACAAGTGAAAAACTGACCAAAAGTAATAAATGAGAGAGAGAGAGAGAGAGAGAGAGAGAGAGAGAGAGAGAGAGAGAGAGAGAGAGAGAGAGAGAGAGTTGGAGAGAGATACAGAGAGGGAAAGAAAGAGAGAGATAGAGAGCGAATGAGAGAGCGATGGAAGAGAGAGAGAGAGAGAGAGAGAGAGAGAGAAAGAGAAAGAAAGAGAGATAAAAAGAGAGTAGAGCGCCTTTGTTGTATTGCCTCATGCACCTCATGCTCTGTGATTGGGCCAAGATTAACCTCTACGTCCGTTTCTGCTTCTGGGATATCTGTGTATGAAGATGGGTCTGGTCTGTTCAGGTTTGCGAAATATTGTCTCCACCTTTCAATTTTCTCCTTTTCGTCTGTGATGACACACCCATCTTGGGATTTTAATAGTTTCTCTTGACCAAAACTTCTGTTTCCCCGAGAGATTTTTTGTGATTTTTTTTAAAATAGCGTTTGTGAGTCTTGTCTTACTGCTGCATTCTCTGCTTCAGTTGCTAAATTTTCTGCAAAATCTCTGTTATCTTTCCTTGTGGAATTTTTCACTTCTTTATCCTTCAATGAGTATTCACCGGATAGCCTTTCTTTCAGTCGGGGGGATTTTGCGTTCAAGAGATTTACTTTGATTGAGTTTCTTTGGTCAATGAGCTCCCATGACCTTGCTATTATCCAATTCTAAGTATTAGATTCTTTTTGTCCTAAGTGTTCTGTGGCGTTATCCTGCATGACGTTGTTGAAATCTTGGATTGTCATGCTTGTAATATCTTGTATTGCACTGAATTTGTTTCTTACTGAGATATTGAACTTGATTTGGATATCTGGGATTTTCAATTTATCTGTGTTAAAAAGTTCTTCTCCTGTTCTGCACTTTTAAAAAACCTCAATTTAGTAGAGAATTTGGCTGTGATAAGATGGTGGTCACTTTCAATGGCTGCCAATCGCCTGACTCTGACATCGTCTAAGCTGCTCTTCCATTTTCTGTTTATTAGTATATGGTCTATTTGACTTTCTATTTTTCCATCTGGTGATTTCCAGGTCAATTTATGAATGTTTTTATTTGGGAAGAAGTTCCACGAATAATGAGGTTGCGTTCTTCACAAAAATCTGTTAGTCTGCGTCCATCGTCGTTCATCACCGCCCTATGCCTTCCTTTCCAAGTGATTTGATTTCTTTTTCAATTGTATTGCCGACTCTTGCGTTAAGATCTCTGATGATCATGAGCATATCGTGTCTTGGAATATTTTCAACAGCCATACTTAAAATATCATATCATTCTTCCTTGTTATAATAATATAATAATAATAATACACATTTATATAGCGCTCATTCTCGTGTAAAACACAAGCACAAGGCACTTTACAATATAAATATCAATTTTAAGTGAAAAAAAATAAAATAATAATAATAATTCATAGCCAAATCAAGGATTCATAGAGTCAATAAAAACAAATACAGGAAAAATGTGTCTTGAGATTCTTTTTAAAGGTAGGCAAAGACTTGCACTCCCTCAGACCACGTGGTAGTTCATTCCAAATCTTGGGGCAGAAACAAGCAAACGATCTATCACCAAATTTTGTTCTTGATCTTTTTTCCGAAATTTTCGTTTGGTCATTACATGATCTTAAAGTGTAATTTTCAAATTTACATATGACCACGTGATCTGTGAGATATGCCGGTGCTATACCAGTCAAACACTTATAAACAAGACACGCTGCTTTGTAATATGTGCGCTTTTCAACAAAGGGGTTGCATGATCAAATTTTTTTTTGCCAAAAACTAATCTTGCTGCACTGTTTTGCAGTAGTTGTAATTGTTTAATAGAAGCCTGAGGCAAGTTGACAAGCAGGGAGTTACAATAATCTAGTTTCGAAAAAATGAGGGAAACAACCAATGTTTTACATGTTCCAATTGCAATATACTGACGGATCGAACTGATTTTCTTCAATTGAAAGTATAAAGATTTACAGAGAGCAGAAATGTGAGCTGACATTCTCATTTCTGAATCAAAATAGACACCCGGATTTTTCACAGTCTTTGAAACTTTGATCTTTTCACTCCCAATCAACACCTCAAGACCATCATTCACCTTCAACTGCCCTCTATTTCCCACAATCATCACTTCTGTTTTTGACTCATTCATTTTCAACTTGTTTGCATCCATCCACTCTTTTACATCCGTCACACATTCTTCCACACGTTTCACAATATTTTCGAGATTTTTAGATTTATCAGTGGCATAAAGTTGCGTATCATCTGCATAGAGATGATAGCGCAGCCCATGACCAGTGATGACATTAGATAATGGAGAAGTATACAAAACAAAAAGAATTGAACCCAAAACAGAGCCTTGAGGAACACCAAAAGACAATGTATGTTGACGAGAAAGTTTATCTAAAATCATAACCTGTTCCTTTCTGCCATCTAAATAAGATTCAAACCACTGCAAGACAGTCCCAGACAAGCCAAAAGTTATTTTAAGTCGTTTACTGAGAATACCGTGATCAATAGTATCAAACTCCGCCGAAAGGTCTAACAATGTCAGAAGAGAAACAGAACCTTTATCTAAAACATGAAGCAAATCACTCGCAACACAGCACAGAGCAGTTTCTGTGCTGTGGTAAGAACGATAAGCTGACTGAAATTTTTCCCATAGATTGTTTTCATGGAGATGTTGTGAAAGACGTCTGAGTACAACTTTTTCAAGGATTTTAGAAAGAAATGGCAGATTTGAGACGGGACGGTAGTCACTAAGGCAATTTACATCGAGATTTTGCTTTTTTATGAGATGCTTTACAATTGCATGTTTATAGATATCTGGGACTTGTCCTGAGATAAGTGACTGATTTATAATATAAGTTATGCAAGGTATCAATTCAGGAAGACATAATTTCAAAATATTAGTTGGTAAAGGATCTAAATCACATGACTTCGAGGAAGATGAACAAATTATTTTAGAAATCTCTTCTTCAGTTGTTTCTTTAAAACAAGAGAATCCCTGTGAACCCGAAAAAGGGTGGAAATTTATATCTTCATTTTGCACGAGGTCCAAATTGTTCCGAATTTTCGATATTTTTCCCGAAAAGAAATCTGAAAATGCACCCGGCTGTTTTTCTACCGGGATATTAGTGGGTAGACACATGCCCTTTTCTTCCCATAAAAGTTCCTTTGAAACAGAGAAAAATTCCTTAGTGTCCCTCACTGATGATAGTTTCGTGTTATAATAATTTATTTTTGCTCTTTTGCAGGTGGTTTTATACTTATGCTTTTTTTTGCTATATATATCAGCCGGTCAATCTCAAGGCCCGATTTTCTCCACGATGCCTCTGCATTCCTCTTTTCCCTTTTGGCAATTTTTTCACTCTGGTTAAACCACGGAGACGGTTTCCTGGAATTTATTATTCTTGTTGTCTTTGGCGCATGCCTGTCGATGACGTTGCGCAGTACCTCGTCCGTTTTCTGTGCTGATGGTATACCCATTCTTCCTTATTTTCTTCATCTGCATCTTCTGTGGGTGCATAACATGTGAGGACTGAGAGTTTAGTGTATTGTTAGCTGTGTTTAGTATATAAAAGTCATTCGTTTATAGGTTTTCATTCTAACAGTGATTTGTTGTTTTGCCTGGCTATCAAGAGGGCAGCACCTTCTGTGTGTTGGTCATCCTTTCGTCCTGACCAAACGATCAGGTCACCATTGGAGATTTGGCGCTTCCCAGCTCCTGTCCATCTTGCCTCTGATATGCTAGCAAATCAATCTTGTAGTTCAACATCTCGCTCTGGACTTGTGCCAGTTTTCCTGTTTGATATAGGGTCCTAATATTCCATCAAGAGATATTAAGCTTGTGTTTTGGTGACAACAGATTCGCAATCTGGTTGGGGGCGTCTGTTCGGCTTTGATCTCCTACTGTCATGAAGCCAGTATTCTGGTCCGCTTCTCTGCTGTCTCCGGTCGTGGATTTATGTTTGGTTTCTATTTCTGTAACAGCTTGATTCTTATGAGGTGAGTTGTTAACCCTACGCTCAACCCCCATTCCTGGTGGGCCGGTGGATCACTCTTCGTCTGATCTCTCCCCTTTTCTCTCTTATTGGAGGTCCGAGGTTCGAGATACGCACGCCCTCCCACCACGACAAGGTGATAATCCGTCGGGAGTGGGTCATTTAAATACAGATCGATATTTGAAGGATGAGTTTGTAATACATTTTTTTTCCAGAGTGCGGAGGTTAACTGGTCAATTCAAATCATTTTCAACAGAATTTTCCTATTCATGTTCAGTCTTACATAATTCCAGACTGACGCTACGGGTCGGAGTTTATTGCAACATCCATGAAAATCAAAATAACTAAGATTAATTCAACATGTATTGACAGGTAGATCGCCGATATTATTAGAGACAACTTCCTGCATTCAGTCTTTGGCTATATTTACGTACTCTGAAAAAACATATTTAAAAAATAATTAACCAGAAGACTCTTCCATAATAATATTAAAAGAATCGATTAAAATGGCCCTCGTCTTGTCAAAAAAAAATCCCTTCTCAACTCCAGGACTTCGCGTTGTCCCAAGCTTCAGAAGTTTTGCCAAGATGAGGGATTTTTTAATCGATCGTTATTTGAAGGACATGTTTTCTGTTCAATTTTTAAAAAAATGTGTTATTTCACAGCTACAGTAGAATAGCGGTCAATAAGGGATCGATATAACGTTCAGCTTTGAATAATCCATCCCAGATTAAATCCTTGTTAACCTTTGTCTATTATGTGTG
>NW_027629600.1:0-15486 GCF_034508935.2 Berghia stephanieae | reverse complement strand
TGGGGAGAAAATTTTCTTGTTCATTATTTCCATTTTGGGGGGAAAAAATTAAAAATCAGCGTGCACAGAGTGTGCTTTATATATTTTTTATACTTTTATTGCTTCTTTTTCACCCTTTTTTTTTTGTTTTTTTTATATAGGTTTATTTGCTTTAAATTAGGAAACCGAACAAGTGGTATGAAAAGGTGGCCAGAAAAAAGCAAAAAAAAAAAAAAAATACCAAAAAAAAAAAACACCCCAAAAATAAATCGACCTCGATTGGGGCCCAAAAACCTCAACCCTTCAAGGTGGATTTTGGGGACCTTTAACATTTATAAAAATAATGTATTAATCTAGGCCCCGGGAAAATAAAATCTCAAAAATATCTCCCAAACTGCCAAAAATCGTTTTTTTTTTTTTTTTTCCTGCCAGACAATTTAAAATTTTCTGAAAAAAAAAAAAAAAAAAGGGGACTTTTTGGCGGGAAAATCTCCCCAAATTGGAAAACCCTGCTTCTTACCAATCAGTTTTTGCTCCATTACCACAGAGGCTTCCAAAAGGGTTTTGGGGGGGGGAAAAATTTTTTTTTTAAACCTGTTTTTCTACAAAAGGGGGGACATTTTTTACGTTGTGAAACCCCGCTTTCCATCAAACCAAACTCAAATTGAACCCTGAGGGGGGATGAGGAAAAGACTTTTTGGTTGCTTTATTTATTTTTTTCGAAAATATCAAAATTAAGAAATTAAGGAAAAGGGGCACCCCCTGGTAAGGGAAAAAGAAAGAAACAACATATGAAAGGTGGGCCCAACCCCAAAAGAGAAGGGAGAAAAAAAATTTTTTTAAAACCCCCAAAAAAAAAATCCCCAAAAAAATCAGTAAAACCTCGCGGGGGATAAAAACCTCAACTATGGGGGGAGCCTTTTTTGGGGGTTTGTAATGTAAGCACACGGGCCCCAGTAACCAAAAAAGGGGGGTTTTTGATTCCCAAACGAATCGACTGAATTTTTTGAGTGGTTTTTTTTTTTTTTTTCTTTGTCTTTCTTTGCTTTTTTCTGGAACCTTTTTTCATAACACTTGTTCAATTTTTTATTTTTTTTGCTTTTCTTTTTTTTTTCTGATTTTAATCTTTTACAGAAAATTTTTCCATTTTGTTTTTTGCGGGGCTGGATCCCAACCTGCCTTTGTCAGTGGCACAAAAAAACTCCTTCCAAATTTTTTTCCCCATCTATCTTATGGAGAGGTCAGAGGGCCCGTTGGGCCACAAAAGATTCCCCAATTCCACCCAATTTTTACCTTCTCCTTTACAACAGCAAAATGCGGGCAGCAACTTTCAACAACGTACAACGTCACCCTGCAACTAAATCTGCAAGGAGGAAAATTGAATCAATTTCGTGGTATTTCCAGCCTGACCCACCAGAAACAAACCTTGAATTGATTCCCCCCCCCGGGGTGGGGGCCCAGAACACCCCAATCCAAACAATAATAACTGGTAACGACAATCCTGCTGCCAAACCCGGGGAAAAAAGGGGAGGGGTTGAAGGGGAGCATTGAATTCTGCAAATTTGGGAGTTTAGATGCTTTATTCCGTAATTCAAAATGCCCTTCGGCCCCAACTCCAGCCATGGGGGTCATAAAAGGGGACGGGGCAGCCAAAAAAGTGGTTGGGTTTTCCGGGGGAAATCCTATTTTTTCAACCCCCCAGGGCCCCCTCCACCCCCAAAAGGCGCCCCAAGGCATTAAAGCCATCATTTTTACACCACCATCAAATCATCTGATGCTGAAAAATCGGCCCAAGCTATGCAAAATATTACTTGACCACAAAAAAAGTTTTAGGGAAATATTAAGCAAGGAGGGGGGGGAGTTGGGGGGGGTTAAAAGGGGTCCGATTGGGGGTGGTGGGGTTCAAATTCAGGCAAGGGGTTTCAGGGGGTTTTAATCTGGGGGAAAAAACGCAGCAGGGGGGGGAAATTAAGAACTCGTTTTGATTGTCTCTCTTGTAAAAATGGCTTACAGAGTCTGGAATTTTTGTTTTTTTTGGGTTTTTATTTCCTTTTTTCTGTATGATCACAGGTTTGGGGAAGTTAATAAAAAATTAATTTTTTTTAATTTTTTTTTTTTCACTGCCCCCTTTTTGTAGAAAAAGTTTTCATTTCCCTGTTTAGTTTTTGTTTTTAATTTTTTTTATTTTTATTATTATTATTATTTTTTAAATTATTATTATTATTTTTATTATTTTTGTTATTATTATCGTTATTATTTATTTTAAAATTTAATTTTTTTTCGATTAAAACTTTATAAATTTTTTTTGGGGACCTTTTTGTCGGTGAAGTTTTTGTTTTATTTTTTAGTTTTAAAAATTTTTTTTCCCTCCATTTCTTCATTTGAAAGTGTAAAAGAATTTTTAGAAGGGGAATTCTTTTTTCATCGCATTAAAAAAAGGATATTTATAGGGATTTTTTTTTTTTTAAATCTATTTTTTATGTTTCAATCATATAAAACCCCAACTCCATTTTTCTCAGTGATCATCACTGTTTTTTTTTTTCATAAAACTCCCGCCCCGTTTTCATTTCCCGTCCTTGATGAAAACAAATATTTGCCTTTGTGCATTTCCTATTTTTTATACTACTATTTTTTTTCACTACAGGTTTTTTAGTGTTTTCTAGTCGGTGGTACATTCTACTTACACCAACATGAAATTGTTTTTATTTGCCATTTCACTTTTTCCCCCGGTCAGAGTTAAAAAGTCTGCCTCATTTTTTTTCTAGGATTGCTGATAAAAGGGGGGGTTTTTTTTTTTTGAATATTTTAAAAATTTTATTTCTTTTTGGGATGGTTTAAAAAAAACGAGGAATGATGCTATTTTTTGGGGGAAAGGGAAAGGGCATTTAAAAATAGGGGGCCCCCCATTGGGGGAAAGTGAAACATAAAATGCCTTGGGGCAGGCGTTCCCCTTTTGTAAAAATTAATTGGAAAAGGTTTTGGAAAGGGATTTAAAATTTTTTTTTTTTAGGGAAATCGGGTTGTTTAACCCCGGGTTTTTTAAAAACAGAACCAAAAAACGAAAAAAGAAAACCTTTTTTAAAACTTAAACCTTTATAAAAAATTTTTTGAGAAAATCATGTGTAACTAGTCACCCATTTGGCAGAAAAAAAATAAAAAATGATCAGCAGAGGTCGTTTTTATTCACTTTTTTTGTTTTTTTTAAAAAACCCAAAAAATTTTTTTTGTCCGAGCAGGTTTTGGGAAGGTTTTCGCACAAAATTCCAATTTTTTGATTTGGGCAAAAAAACTACTTTCACTAGTTTTAAATTTCTTTAAATCAAGGCCTTTTTAATTAAGGTTAAGAAAATAATAGATAAAATTTTTTAATGTTTGGGGTTGATCTACAAAGTTTAAAAATTTTTGGGGCCTAGGGGCTGCTGCTTACCTGAAAAATTTTTGCTAAATCAACCAAGGGTTTTTTTTTTACAAAATTTTTTTTGCCTTCTGATAAGGAAACCCCTGAGATAGTCAATTTTGTGGACATGTGGTTTTTGTGTATGACACTCTTTTTTCTGTTTTGGAAGCCCTGTTTTTCGGGGGCTCGCTTTGCATATTGGAACCCTTGGAAAAGGCTCTTTATCACATTTCACACCCAACCCTTTTTATGGTTTTTTAAAAGGGGGGGGGATCGGGCGTTAACAGCGTTGTCTCTGTCGAAGAAAAGTTTTTTAACACCCCAATTGGCGCCCAGGCCCGTTTACTGTTTTGTTTGCTTTTTTGGTCGGGGGACCCCTTGTAAAAGGCTTGGCCATTAAGTGAAAATCTTGCGTTTTATAAAAGCTTACAATTTTTTTTTTCTTTTTTTTTTTTAGCCTTTAAAGTGTATTATTTGATGTTGACTCACAATTTTGTAAAATTAGATTAAATTTTGAGTTTTTTTTAAAAAATCACCATACTTTTCAATTTTTATTCCAAAAACTGGCCCATCAAATGGGAAATATATTCTTGGCTTGAGTTTTTTTTTTTTAATCCCCCAAAAAATGTCTCAAAAACACTGTAAAAAGGGGCCCCTTCAGCCAACAGAATATTAACTTTTAGGAAAAGACTTTACTCCTGTAAGGTTCTTTTCACCTTTTTTTTTTTTTTTTTTTTTACAAAGAAAAAAAGTTGTTAGGGGGCCAGGACTCAGTAGAAAAATGGGGGGAAAATAGTGTCCTTTACCCCCATTAGGCCCAGGAGCGGGGGGAAAATTTATCCCGGTTTCCGGGGAGGCGGATTGGTTATTTTGTCAGTATGATCCGAAAACCTTTCCCAGCTCGTGTCGGGGGTCCCCTTTAGGGGCATTTTCCCCCCCCCCGCCCCTCCCGGGGCCCCAAGGGTTTTTGGGTATTCCGAAAAGGAATTTACTAACGGGTTTTGAGACACAGTTTTATGTGTCTGAGGTTTTGAGGATAAGAAGGGGAGGGAATAAAAACCGCCGTGGCCAATTGCCCCAGTTCACGAAAATAGCGTGCTAGCCCCAGACGGGGGGGGTGGGGGGGGGAAACGTCACTTACAAAGAACCCTCCTGGACTCCCAGCCAAAGGGACCACCTTAATGGGGGGGACAGAGCTAATACCCTTTGGGAAAAGCAGTCTGCCCCAGGAGAAGGGAAAAAAAACTCCAACTTCAAACCACCACTGCCTTGGGGGGTTTGGGGGAAGACAAAAGGGGCTATGGAATCACATCCAGGAATAAGAACCCCCGTGGGCAGCCCCCAAAGGGGGGCCCGAAAAGGTGCAAATGTCTGGGGGGGGGGGGAAAAAACCAACCCAAAATTAATGTGACACGCACCCTCCTCACAATGATGGAACAAAAAAAACTGTCGGCGAATGGCGCGAAGTCGGGGGGATTCCCCCCCCGGACGGACCTAGCGTCGAGCCCTGAAAAAACAGGTTCACCCAAGCGTCGGGGGTACCTTCCCTCCTACTGGGACCCAGGGTAAGGGGAATGAAATTTTTTTAAAGGACTTGGAACTATCAAATTTTCCCAAAGGAAATGCAGGGGTAAAACATAAAAAGACTGCCCTCCCCCAAGTTTCTTCAGGATGAGAAGATAGATATTGCTTTATCCCCGGGGGGGACACACCTCACAGAAAACATTAGGGTTTAAATAAGGGGATATAAACATTTTAGGAAAAGGGACAGAAAAAAGAAGGGAAAACAAAGGGGGAGTGAATTTTCACCCTTCGTTCAGAAATACAAAAGCGCAAATGAAAAAAACGCAGATGAATCTTTTTGAAAATTTAGCGAAAAAAATTACCAAAAAAAAAATTTGCAATACACAAATTAACTGTTAAAAAGCCCCCCCATCAAGAATCTCCCCAATTGAAAACATAAGAAGTAAAAAGAAGAACATTTTCTTTGGGGTTGTGGGGGGACTTCAATAGCCATCCCCAAGCGGGGAACAATGACTTGACAGAAAGGGGTGAAACCCTTGGGAAAATTGGGGCTTACAGACAGTAAGCTCAAATTGTCAGAAAGAAGATGACCCGATCCCATCTTCCAAGAGCATGGGAAGAACAACATCAACCCCAGCCTAACTCTCATATCGAAGATCTACCGGAAAAAGTCAGTAAAAAATAAAAGGAACAACGGGCAGGAAGTGATCATCGCCCAATTTGGTTGAAATAACTAAAAGAATTGAAAAAAGACAGAAAGGCACCCCTCCGAGATGGAATTTTAAAAAAAAAGGGGGACTGGACTCTGTTTTCAAATTTTGCTGATGGGTTATACAAAAGAGATAAACTGAAAACAAGGAATGTAAAAAAAAAAATCAGCCAAAGCTTTCAAAAAAAATCAATCTGAAAACGGCAAGAATAAAATCCCCAAGGATCAAGAAAGGGGGGGACTCTGTCCAGGAGGATAAAAAAATTGGAAAAAGTTTCCCCAACAGCCAATCACTGAACACAAAAAAAAAAGCAGAAAAAAGAGCCAAATGATGAGAAAAGGAAAATTACAAAGAGGCTAAAAAAAAAAAAAAAAACTCTCAGGAAAAAAAAACAAATAAAAGCAAAACAGGAACCCATGGCAAAAAAAACCAGACAACTTGACTACGACAGAGACGGAAAAAAAATTAGGGAACCTAACCAAAGCTCTAAGTGGAAAAGAAAAAACAGATTTTTGCTGCACCATCAGTAGAAGTGATCGGGGGGGGGATTCTCAACAAAAAAAAAAAGCGGGGCAAACTGTTTTATGAAGCAGTACTCAAGTTTTGGGAGTAACAGATTAAAAAAAGACGAAAACGAGAAGTCCACAAAGAATTGGGAAAAAAACAAGGTCCCCAAGAAACCACAGATGATGTCATTTTTCATTTCGATTAAAAAAAAAAGGGAAGAAGTAGAAATTGCCTTGAAATCTCTAAAACGAAAAAACCACCAGGTCCAGATGATGTTAAATGACAGTTGAAACACCTAGGAACCCTCACAAAGAGGAAAATAAAAAACCAACGTTCAATGCAATTTTGGAAAAACAGGGGTAAACTTCCCCCACTAAATGGAAACAGGCAACCATGATACCAAATTAAGAAGGATGGCAACCCAAAAAAATAAAACCGAAAAGCTACGGCCAATAATTTTGACAGCTTTTGGGTAAACTTGGGGGGGGGAGAAAGTAATCGCCGTCTCCAATGGTATTTGGGGAAAGCAAAAAAGTTGATATCAATAAAAAACAGGCTGGTTTCAGACAATTCGCTGCACAGAGGACCAGAAAACATCATCCGCAGCGATCGAAAAAATGGTTCCCAAAGAAAAAAAACCACAGTCCATTTTGGGGGATATGGAAAAAAGCATTTGAAAAAAGTCTGGACAAAAGGCTACTTCTCAAACTTAAAAAAGCCAAACTTTTTTACACAACAGTTTGCGGGGGATTAAAAGTTTTTACCTCACAAATCGAAAAGAAAGAGTCCAATCTCAAAACTTTTTAAAAAGCAAGTAACAAAAACGGGGACTGGGGGAAACCACAAGGGGGGGGTTCCTCACCAACCCTTTTTTGTCGTTTTACAATGCTCTGCGAAAACCAAATGCAGAGGGAGTAAAAAGACCCGGGGATGCAGATGACTTGCACTGAAGACTAAAAGAAATATTGGTTTTACGGAAAGGCCGGGGATACGGGGAAATGTCTTGATGCTTTGAGAAAAATGGACAAAAGACGGGGGGTATGAGAGTAAATGCGATAAAACCACATAAAAAAAAAACATTCAGCTTATCAACCCAAAAAAGCAATCTATGCGTTTTTAACTTTAGAGGGGAAAGATTCTGAGAGAAACCTTATTGCCTAAGTTCTAGGAGTGAAATTTGACCCTGGGGCTCACTTGGAAAAACATCAAAAATGAAAGTAAAAAGAAAAAGGGTTTACAAGAAATGCAGTTCTCCAAAATTTGCGGGAACGCAAAGGGGAGAAACTAAAAACTCCTGAAGAAGACATAATCTTGGAATGAAAGCCTGAATAGACATGCCATATCGGCATGGGGGAAACGTGCTCACAGGCTCAATTTAAAAAAGGTTGAAAAAATCCAAAACCAATCCCTACGCGTGATACTGGAGAAATTTGAAAACAACACCAATTCACAAGATGGAAAACCCCACAGGAAAAAAACCCCTCTCAAAAAAAACAACGAAATTTAAAAATAGTGACACAATTTCCAAAAAGAAAAAAATTTCCTGGAATCCCAAACCACTGCATCCAATACATGGAAAAAAGAAAGAGAACGCCCAAAAAGGGGGAAAACTTTATCCCTTGGGCCCAAAAAACAGAGACGAATTTTTAAGTACACCAAAGGGAAGGAAAATTCCCCAAATCAAAAGCCAAAAATCTAAAAAACCCCCCACGGGAAAAAAAAAACAAAAAATCATAACCATCAACAAGAAAAACATTCGAAGCCAATAATGACAAGCTCAAACCCAAAAGATGATCGATAAAAAATCCCCCAATGACCAAACTGGATAAGATTTTTATACAGATGGCTCGTTCCCCCCCCCCCTCATGAAATTGGAGGTGCTGGGCACTATACACGGCCAAAATAAAACGGGAAAAAAAAAATATCTGTTCAGGGGTTCAATGTGCACAAGTACTAAAACTGAAAAAAAAAAAGCCTCCTCAATCAACAAAAAAGAACTATCCAGAGATCACAGAATTACCGGGAAAAAAATGTGGTTTATTGACAGCCCTGGATGCTCCCGGTCTTTTAAAAAATTACCAGGACTCTAAAGCCGCACACACTGTGGAGGCCCTTGAGGTTTATCTGAAAAAAACGGGGAAAAAATGTGCTGCGTGGATTCCAAGTCTTGTGGGGTAATAGGGAAAAGGGAAATTGCCGATCAACTGGCCAAAAAAGGGAGCCCAGAAGGAACAACCCGAAGCGTAAAAATCACTTCCATCGCAAAAAAAAATAAAAAAGCTAAAAAATAGACAAAGAAAGGAATACACACACCAAAACCAAAAGCAGGACCCCAAATCCATGCCTTTTCAGCGAAGTAGCAAAGTCACTCTTTTCCCGCCCCGAAAAGAAACACAATGACTAAGGGGACTATTTTTTACAAAGCTGGGTTTTGGGGAACAACCCCTTTATTGCCCTGTGGAACCGACCCATTAAACCACTTTAAACATGTGTTTATGGTTTTTCCCATTAAAAAACTTTCAACGTTCGAACCACTGGGTCACCCCTAAAACACTCAACCCCCAAAGCTTTTTGGGGTGAGGCCTGGGGGGACCTAAAGGGGGACCCAGACTTCATAGCAGAACGGACTGCAGCCATAGATGTCCATCAGAGGAACGAAGAAAAGAAGAAGAAGAAGAAGACCCCCGGTTTTCCAAAAACGGAACGGACAATTGCAATTGCTAGTTACCCCCTTTGGGGTGGGGACACTTGTCTACCTCAAAGAAATTTCCAATTTTAACGTTTCCAGTCCCAATTCACGCTGGGGGGGAAAATGGGGGGGGGGGGGGGGGGGGGGGGGGGGGACTCAGAAAAAAAAAAATCGTTTTATGGGGTTCAATTCACCCCCCTTTTTGTGTGAAGTGATGCCAAACCAACCAGCTTGGGGGGAAACCCCGTGAAAATTTGAAAAATGATCCTTTTTTTAAGGATCAACTTTGCACTTACGGGGGGGGCACAGCCCAAGGATCTCCCCAGTCAGAAAGGGATTGGGCCCCCCCCAAATTTACCAAAGTGTCTCATTTTCGAGTATTTGTATTCAAGGGCAGAGAAAGGTTGAAAATGGTAGGAAATTGTTGGTTTGTAGTTTGGTGGAACTGGGTAATTTTGTAATCTTCGCTTGAAGGTGTTAAAAACTGTTGTTTTTAAAAATTGTTTGGGGAAAAGACCCAATCCGGTCTGGGGTGTGTTTTTTGCGGGGTTTTTTTTTCTTTGAATGCGAAATTTTTTGTGGATGGGTCCAGTGTTTTTTTTTTCTATTTTCCGGGTTTTCCACAGATCTTGGCCAGCCTTTTCAAAAAACTCCTTTGGTTGTCGGATTCCTTTTAGCCAACAATTAAAATTGAAATTACGTTTTGCGGAACAGAAGCTTTGGGGATTTAAAGTTTTTGTAATTTTTATTATTTTTCTATTATTATATTTTGTTTTGGTTATACCCTACTAACTGGATTATCCCTTATTATTATTTTATTTTTTAATTTTTATTTTTTTAATTTTATTATTATTATTATTTATTTTTTAATTTTTATTTTTTAAATTATAATATAAAAAAATTTTTTAATCATTAGAAAACGTCCTTGTTCGAGTAACATTAAATGCTACGGGGTGGGGTTCCTACCTCCCCATAGGGGGGCATGGAGGTCCCTGCTGTTTCTATCCCCTTTTCCTTTTTTTTCCCTTTTTGCTTCGTTTTTGTTTTTGGAATGAGATTACTTAGTTTTGTCCCCCCCTTTTTTTTTTTAAGTCTAATTGAATTGAAAATTTTTGGTGTATTCCTCTTTTGGGGGGGGACTGTGCTTGGGGTAGGATGAAAATTTTTAGTTGATCTAAACTAAGTACTTTGTTTAGTGTGTTTTTTTTGGAATTACTTTTGTTCCTATTTAAAACCAATTCCCCCTTGCTTCCCTTTTTTTCTCGGGTACTTTTTTTGAAAATTGTAAAAACATTTTTACTCCCTTTTTTCTTCCTTTTTCGGGCGCTGTAGGCCTTTTAATGTTTGCAAGCCCATAAACCCCTTTTTAAAAAAACAATTTAAGCTGCTAGAAGCGTGACTATATAACATAAGGAACCCAAAAAATGAAAAATAGCAGCTTCGAAAAAGAACAAAATAAAAAACCCAGTTATTGAAAACACCCCGGTCGAGTGAAGGTGGTGGGGGAAGTCCTTTCAGCTTTTTTTCTTTTTTTATTTTTTTTTAAAAAGAGCTTTTATAAGTGCAATACCATAAACGTGCTCAAAGCGCTTTAGAAGGGGGGCCCCGGCCAACCTCAACACTTAACATGTAGGACGAGGGCATACGCTGTTTTTTGGGGATATTTTTCCCCTTTTTTAAAAAAAAGAAAAATGAAAGAGGGGGTTTTCATTTTTAAAAATAGGAGAGAATGGGGTTTTTTAAAGGGTAACATGTTTGGAGGGGGGTAAAAAGGTTGATGGGAAAGGGTTCCCACCACAAGAACTTTTGGCCAAGGGGTTTGGGAATTTTAAACCACTGAGAATGTTTCTTCGTCCTTTCAAAATGGAGAATTTCAGAAATTTTGATTGAAGACCCCTTTTTTTTTTTTGACGGGTTTTTTTTGTTCTGTGTAAATTTGCGTTGTTTCGTGTCTGGGTTTTGTTGGGGGGGTTTTTTGTTTTTGCGCCCAGATGAAGGGGGTTTTTTGGGGCACTAAAAATCGAACCATTATTTTTTTTATTATTAATAATTTTAAATTTTTTATTTATTATTATTATTATTATATTATTATTTTTTATTTATTATTTTTTTTAAATTTTTATTTTTATTTTTAATATTTTATTTTTATTAAACACGGGGATCTCTGTTTTCTATCTGTAATTTTTTAAAGTTTTATTATTCTTTATTGTTGGCTGAGAAGGGTTTTGAGCCCTAAACGTTCTGGTTTTTTTGGGAATTTGTTTTTTGTTTGAAGCTGTTTATTCATTTTTAAATTTTTTTACTTTTTACCCGTCCACAGCTTCTGCATTCTAGTATAAAAGGGACATTTAGCATGGTAATCAATGGAAATGCACAAAATAAATATTCATAAAATATGATGTAAATCAGAAAAAAAATTTTGTCTCCCTGTCAAAGAAAGACATCAAAAAATTTTTCGGGAAAGTTGTCAATGAAGGTCTTTGTTTTTATTTTTTTCTTACCCGGCAGATTTTCTATCAAAAGGTGTGTAATGAGTCACGGGGGACGTTACTGTGGTTTTTCATCCTGATGACTTATCATCAAGTTTTTTCACCATTTTTTTTTTAAAGCTGGGCTCCCCTGTGCGCCCTGTTGTCATAAACTACAGGCAAAAAAAGGGAAGGAGATGTTTTTTTCCTTTTTTTTTTGGTGTTTTTTTTTTTTTTTCAAATAAAATATTGTTGGGGGGTTTTTTTTTTTTTAAAAGGGAGGGGGGGGGGGGGGGGGGGGGGTGTTTTTCTTTAAAAATTAGCCTAAATTTTATCGGAAAAGTAAAATTTTTTAAATTTTTCATTTTTTTAATTTTTTGTATTTTAATCTTTATTTTTAAATAAATCGGGTATTTTTTTTTATGGGAATTTTTTGGTAGATGTATGGAAAGGTTTCAGCAACTTTTCAAATTTCAACCTTTTTAAAAATATACACTGAAAAGGGTTGTCATTGTTCTCAATTTTAATCTAAAACCTTTAAAGGCTCTATAAGATTAAAGAAAAAAATGTGTTGTAAACTTAAAATTTTTTAAACTTTATTTTATTTTTTGGGGTGTGTAAGACTATTCAATGCTTTTTTAAAAATTAAATTTTTGTTTAGTTTTGTGGTGTGTGAATGAGAGTTTCACCAAATAATTTTAATTTAAGCCTTGAGGCTGGTGTCTGGAGTTTATAGCGCTAATAAAGTTTTCAGATTTTATTTTATTAAAAAAAAATAATTTATAATTGAAAAAATTACGTTTTGATTTGTATTTTCTCACAGGGGAAAATATTTTTACTGATTTTGAAAGTTTAAACCCGTTGTATCGACAAACCGTCACCATAGTGCCATGGCTTTTTTACCTCAATGACTCAAAAACCCCTACAAGTCTTTGGGTTTGCCCATCACAGAAGCAGTTATCTGGGGGGTTTAAGGTAAAATGAAAAATTTTTCTTTTTTTTTAAACAAAAATTTTTTTTTCTCTTTTAATGCATCTTCTAAAATCATTCCCCTTAGACCAGTCTTATCTTTTTTTCTTTTTTTAAAAAAAAAATTAAATTTTTTTTTCGTAGTTGAGGTAAAAAAAACCACACCTTTGGGTGGGGTTTTCCTTACATCCCCCTAGTGGGGGGGGGGGAGGGGGACTTATGATTTCTATCCCCCCATACGTTTCCAACATTTCTTCTGTCTTTGTCTTAAAATGAAATTACTTTTGCGGGGGCCCTGGCCGGAACCTGAGCTGGAGGGAAAAAAGCAAATGTTGACAGTTTGGGGGGTGATATTTTTTTTTCTTGTAAAAACATCTCTCTGTAGGGGACTGATTTGTTTGATTACAAAAAGTAATTGATTTGAAAAATTTTTAGGATCCCTTTTTTTGGGGGCCTTCTTGTTCTGGGTGAGCTTTTTTGATGGTCTCAAATAAGTACTTTTTTTAAAATTGCTCTTGGAATCTACATCTGTTTCTATTTTAACCAATTCCCCCCTTTATCTTCCTTTTTTTTGGGTGTTTTTTAATTTTTAATTCTAGAACTTTTTCGATCCCTTTTTCTTCCTTTTTACGGGTGCTGCTGTGACCTAAATCTGTTTCAAGCGCCTCAAAACCCTTAAAAACAAAAAACCCAAAACTACCCCCACCCTTTGTTTTTTTAACCCCCCCGATTTTGGCTTTTCCCAAACAGGCATCTGGAGCAAGCAATGGGCAGTAATTTATAAAAATTAAGCGAGACTTTTCCCCGGGTTACACGCATTGGACGTGGGAACTACCACCAGAGCAATTGAACTAACACATAAACTGAAAAATTAAAAAAAAAACCCGATTGAGAAAAACTAGTGAAAATTAAACGCCCCCAAATTTAGTCTAAAAACACAAAAAGGAGTTGGGGATTTTAGCTTCACTTTTCATTGTTAGTAAACAACCAGCTTTGTTTATTTGGTGGTTTTTTTAGATTGTTTCATGAAACCCATTGTTTTTTATTGGGCCAAATATCTCATGCCTATATGAATTGTGTCCTTTTTTTTTTTTTATGATCTTTTTTGGTCTGTAGGAAATATTTAAAAAAATTTTTGGTTTTTTGAATGAGTTTTTTGCATCGTTGCATTTTTAGGCTCTTAAAAACATGGTTAATGCACTTAAAAATTTAATTTGAGGGCAGGGGGGGACAAAAAATTGCCCCCTAATAAATTCCTTTAGAAAAAAGGAATTGCAGTTTCCTCTTCCACCCTAGCAGTAAAAGGGATATTTTTTGTCTGTTAGAAAGGTGGAAAGCAGTTTACAATAGACCATTGGTTTTCGAAGAGTGCAATAATTTTACAGAACTTGGGATTATGGTGTCCAAGGGCCCAAAAGTATTTTTTTGTTGCACATGTCAGAAATCTTAGACCCTGGTATTTTTGGTTTTTAAAACTCGCAGTTTTTCCCCTTTTAATTGCTTAAAAAATAAAAAAATAAAAATAAAATATAGCGCATTTCCTTTGATTTTAAAACCCTGGTCAATCGCCTTTTTACAATTTTTTATTTTTTCGCCTGTAGGCCACAAGGAACCATTTCCAAAATTTTAGTGCCGTCGGGTATAGGCATCTTTTGGTTTTGTACAAACTACAAAAACCTCTTCAATATATTGCCACTTTTCCATTTTAAAAAACCAGATATTTATTCAAATGTTTTTGTTTTTTGAGAGGGGGGGCTTATAACTTTTACGATTTTTTATTTTTTTTTAGTGGACTTTTGTTTTTGTCTATACTCCCGGGGTTGGTTATGTGGAAAAATTTTACAATTTTTTTCTATTTTAGCATTCCTCAGTTTCAATCCCCAAAACAGTAAAATTCATCTTTACTTTTTTTTTTTTTCTCCATAATCAGAATTCCCCCTATTTTTTGGTATTTTATAGATTACAGGACTTGGTCGGAATCCGTCCCCTTTAAAAATGGTGTCTTAATTTTTGACTGCCCAAAATTTTTGGGAATCAAAGGGGGGGGATCGGTTTTGCAACAAAAAAACAAGGGGGCTATTTGCTTGGGGTCACGGCCAAGCGGGGTTTTTTAAATTTTTTTTTTTTACCTACTTTTGAAGGTTTTTTTTTCGTCATTAAAGGTGGTCATTTCTGGGTTGCTTTTTTTTTCACAACGATTTCTCATTTTTTCAAATTTTGGACGTTGACCCCTACATCTTATGTGAAGGAACTGAATTGTTGGAAATTATAATAAATTTTTAAAAGAGGGTTTGGGGCTTATTCTTTTATGAGCAATTGAAGCAAGCAAAAGGGTTGGAGCACGAACCTTTACTTTAAAATTGAAAAAAGTAGCCCAATGACATCAATATCAAGTGAAGGGGATGAATTATGTAAAACCGACTATTTACATTGTTTTGACATTTTTTTTATTTTTGCGCCCCTATACAAAATTAAACCACGATGAAAGGGGAGGCAGCGCTGTCTGCCATAATGACTGGAAAAAGAATGAAAAAACAAATAATTACCTACTGACAAAAAACCCCATAGGGGGGGCCCGGTGTTTTACTAAAAAAAATTCCCCGGGCCAGGAAAGGGGCAAAAATCTTAAAAAAAAAAATACCAAAACACAAAGTTAAAAAAATTTTTAAACGAAAACCCCAAATGAAAAAAATTATAAATTTTTTTCCCTTTTTTTATGGATAAATTTGCTTTCGAATGATAATAACATGACATTTTTTTTGATTTAAAAAAATGGGAAAAAAAATTTAAAAAAAAAAAACTCGTTCCCCGCACCCCCATTTCCGTCATTTTCGTCAATTTTGGGGGACTCCAAAATTCAGTGTCCCGAATCCCCTTGTCGGGTTTTGCTAAGCCTCGTTTTGTCCATCCCCCCATCGTTTACATCTTCTTTTTAGTTTTCGTACGCTTTCATTTCCAAAAATCCTCTTCATTGTTACACCCCCTCCCCAAAAACATCTTTTTCAAAACGCCACCAACAATTTGGGGGGTTTTTTATGGGAAATCCCCTTTTTTTCTAAAATTCGTTTTTAACTCATTTGCTTTAACGATAAAAAACGTGCGGAAAAAAAAGGAAAGGAAAAAAAAAAGAACGATCGCATTACGTTTAGGGTTTTTTTTCCGGTTTAGAATAAAAAAAAAATAATTTTTTTAAAAAAAAATAAACAAATTCCGTTTTTTTTTTTTTGGGGGCCCGCGGGCGAT
>NW_027629599.1:0-36803 GCF_034508935.2 Berghia stephanieae | reverse complement strand
AGTGATTTTGAAATACATAGAAAGTATTTTTTTTAAAAACCCAAACGTTGGTCACGGGTTTTCCCATTTATGTATGAATTTTATGGACGGGGGGTTTTAAAAATTACCCCGGCTTCGGGAAAGTCCCGGGTTTTGGGCCCGCTTCGGGCTTTTTCTTTTTTTTTTTCCTTGGACAAAATTAAAAAACCCCCAATTTGTTCTTTGGTTAACAGGGGTGTTTCCCGGGTTGCCTCAGACATCCTGTTTAAAGGATTTTTATGGGAATGCCTAGGCGACGGGATCTTATGGGTTGCGAAAGGATAAAATTTAAATTTAATTTTAAAAAATTTATAAATAAGGAAAAAACAACTTTGAATTTTTGATTGGTTAATGGGGAAATTTTTTTTAAAAAACAAGGAATAAAAAAATGAAGTTTTTTAAAGATTTTAAAGATAAAAAAAACATGATGGATTGGAAAAGTTTAGATGGTAGTAGTATGTATGAAAAAAAAAAAAGTTCAAAAAAGCCTATCAATTTAAAAACTCCCAAATGGGATCCCTAATCTTTGACATGCAAATTTACCTAAAAGGAGGGCTTTTTTAATGATAGAAAAGGAGCGGATTTAGTTTTAACTCCCTTTTTTGAAAAACCCCCGATATAGGGAATTTAAAAAAATTTTAATTATACACAAATTATATTTAAGTTCGTATGTGTATTTTTTTTAACCCTTTCATCTCCTCGGCCCATCACCCCCGTTATTTGTTGGGAAACTGCCAAGGAGGTTTTTGGAAAATTCCCCCTACTTTTTTTAGCAAAAGAAACCCCCCGTTAAAAGACACCGGCCCCATTGAGGCATGGCCCTTTGGGAAACATTTTAGTGTGGGATTCAGGGGGTCACTCACAAAAAAAGTAAGTTTGGGGTTTTGGGTTTAAACACCATTATTTTGTTTTTCATCATCGTCATCAACAGGGATCACCATCATCATCATCTTTATCAACTTTATCATCATCATCATCACCTCCCTCATCAACATCACATCATCAACTTTATCCAAACAACCCCTCCCCTCATCAATCACCCATCCTCCCCCCCCTCATCATCCCGAAAAGCATCCTTTACCTCCCTAAACATCTTAAACCATCAAACTTTAAAAACAAACATTTAATGCTTTTTCACCCCCCCTTTTAAAGATTTCCAAACCCCATAAAATTTTACCTAGGGCTCCTTTACCACTTGGCCCATCTTTGGGCCTGTTGCATCTTTTTTTATTTTTCAACACAACCCCTTCCAAAAGGTTTTTCCCCCCCCCCCCTTTCCCCCCACCCCACCCCATTAACCCCGCCCGTGATTGGGTAGATAAACTGTTGCTTTTGTCCCTTTAAATGCTATAGAAACTGCCCATAAAACTCAGAAATCCCAAAGGGGCCTTAAAAGGGTTTTGGGAAAGGCCCCACCAAAAAAAAAATTTTCAACTCATGTAAACACGTGGGAAAAAAAGTTCCTATTATATCAAATTTCATCCAATTTTTATTTTAAACAGCTCCCTTTTAAAAAGTTCAACACATGCTCTCCTGCCCCACAAATTTGGGAATTTTAACGGAAATGTCTCTTATTTTCAAAACTTTCAGGCACCCCACCGTTTTCAATGCCCTTTTTTGAAAGTGGAAAATGATCCAGAGTTTTCAGTACTCCCCAGAAAGAACTCAAAGCCCGGTGGAACCCCTGGCACGCTCTTTTCTGTTGGTTTTTTTACCAAAAGTGTAAGGGAAACTTTATATGCCAAATAAATTTTTCAGGGAAATAAAAACATTTTAACCAAAAACATAGAACGCATACCGCCAACCCTTCCAATTTTGGGGGAATCATTCCCATTTTCCCCTTTTTCCTTCCGGGTCTCCGCCATTGTCTCTAAAATTTCCCATTTTAAAAATGTTTATTTTTGGTTTAAAAAAAATAAAAGTGGGGAAGGGGGGGGGGGGGGGCAATTTTTCCAAAAGGGGCCCAAGTGGGAAAAAATTAAATTGCACCCTTCTCCCCCATTCCCCCTTCGATTTTCCCAACAGTTGATGTAGTTTTACCATTTATCAGAAGACTTCTTTAAAGTGGTTTGGTGACAAATGTGGTTTGGTTATTTTGATACGGGTTTTTCCATTGGTAAAAAAAGTTTTCCCAAAATTTTTTTCTCAAATTCCTATTTCCCGACATTTTGATTCCTCTTTGGGAAAGGGGAAGGGTTTGGGAGGTCTGTAGAACGATACTTTTTTACTTGGGTTTTTTCGTAAAATTTTTGTTTTTTAACTCTTTCAAACGCACTTGGCCCCACTGTGCGGCCAGAGCAAAAATCTGTTTAAAAAGGCCCCAAAGCCGGTCCTTTAAAACAAAAAAAATAATGTATCCAATCCAACTTTCCACAAAAATACTAAAATTGAAAAAATGGGGTTTATAGTTTCACAGAACATGCAATTTGGGGCCCCAGCGAGGATTTTAAATTTAGATTTTTTCACCGAATTCGAATGCGCTTTGTCTTTGCTTGTCCCTTCTCATGCTGCCTCAATCAGATGTCTGTCATTTTGGGATGGAAATTGAATATAAGCTCAGCGCTGAAAGAGTTAAAAATTCTTTTTTGAATTTTTTAATACTTAAAGATATTTGGGTTTTTTTACTTCTCCTCATAGTCATAAAATAAATGAAATTTGAAAATTTGATTAATTTTTTAAAAATTTAGCCCTTGTTTGTTAGCAAAAATTTAAAAACCCTAAATATTAAAAATGTTTATAATATTTATTTTGATAAAAAAGCATATGTAACAGGTGAATTTTCATTGGAATAAAATTTAAAAAATAGGTAATTGAAAAAATAAATCTATTTGATTGTATTTTTAAATGTAATAAATTTTAGTTTTTTTTTTTTTATATCTAGAATTTGCTTATATTGCTTTTTGGATAAATTGGAATGAAGCTTTTTAATGTGTTTTTTTTATTTTTTGTTTGAAACATTAATAACAAGATCAACGGATTTATTTTTTTTTATTAAAATGGAATTTCCCAAAATTTGATCTTTTTTTTTTTAATCAATTATTCCCTGTCCCCATAGACCCTTTTTGGAACACGTTCAATTTTCATTTTATTAAGGTTTGGGTTTTTTGTTTTTATTTTAATTTAATATTTTTTAATTTTTAATTATTTTTTATTATTTTAAAATATTATCTCTCTTGTCATTTCATTCATGTTTTCAAAATTTTAAAGGTTATATTATTTATTTTTTTAAAAAATGAAGTAACCTTTTTTCCTTTTTTTTTTTACCTTTTCATTTTAAAAATTTTATTTTTAAAAAGATACTTGTGTAATTTTTTAAAAGTTATTACAATGAAACCCCTTTTTTAAACAATTTAAAATTTTTTTCACCATACCGCCTCTCGTTCCCCCCCCCTCCCCAAACCGAACAAGCCCTTTAAAACGGGCCCAATTTTTACCCAATTTGGCCCTCGTTGACCTTTTTAAAAATCCAGGAAAACCACTTTGGAACAAATTCCCCTTTAAACATCCCTAAAGGGGCCCTTTCCTCATTCCCTTTAAATCCAAAAAATGCCTTGCCCCTTAAAAAAAAAACTTAAACCCTAAAAATTTTTAAATGTTTATTATTTAGCAGGAAATTTTTAAATTTTTGGATTGTTTCACGTTTCTTTAAATTAATTTTAACTTATAAATTTTTTAAAAAGTTGAAAAATTTGCCCAATTGTCCCTTTTACAAACGGACACCAATACATAAATAGTCTTTGGTTTTCGTGATAATTTAAAATTTTTTTTTATATTTTTTTATTAATTTTTTAAAAATTTTATAAGTAATAATTTTTTATTTTGGGATTTTAATTTTGCTTTATTTTTTAAATTTGGGGAAGGAATTTTTTTTTAATTTAATTTTTACTTTTTTCTCCAAATTTTTTTTTTTTTGGGGTTTTGTTTTGGGGGGTTGATTTAAAAATCTTTTATTTCGTTTCCTTATAATTGTGTTTTTTTTTTTTAACCTATCCTTTTTTTTTTATTTTTAAGGGTTTTTTTCTGTAAACCCCCTTTAAGAAATTTCAACGCAGACGCGGGAAAAAGAAAGACCAAAGGATTGTCAAATGTAAATCTAACAAAAACTAAATTTGCATGCAATTGAACCATAAATGTGAGAAAAGGAGATGGAAATGAGCTGAAATATATATATATATATATATAAATATATATATATATATATATATATATATATATATATATATATATATATATATATATATAATAATATGACACAGGATAAAGATGGAACCCATGGGGTTTGCAAGTGTCTGACAATATGCGAATATAAGATCTTTTGAAGAGAATGTGCACTTATTGCAGGTCTGATAACAACGGCAAAATTTCCTTATGGGCTCATTATAGTAATGGAAATCTAAAAAAAAATAAATGATGCAAAATATTGTCCATACAACAATGTTAAAACTAGGCCCATAATGGTTTCGGATATCAGATTCAGCATATGGTATGCATTCGATTGGAAGAAATTATGAAAAATGACTTAATGTAAAGAGTATATTTAAATTATGAATCTGAATAATTCACATCGTTGTGCTTCTAATTATCTTATTTGTACAATGGAAATACTCTCAGTATAATTAAATGGTGTATAAAATTCATTCATAATTATTGGACGAATGTGGGTTCACTAGTCCGAAGTGACCTCCTGATTTAACGGCCAGTTCTTTTTTATTTCCCTTTAAATTAATTTCGAATGTAGGTAATTAACATAACACAAACACCACAAAAACAATGAATTTTTATATTTGAAAATAAAGGCAATAGTAGTTAAACATATAAAATCAATAAATAACATTCTCAAATAGAAAGAAAGCTTTAAACAATCAATGAAGATAAGCATGATGTGGACGTTTCAGGTTCCCCTTTTTGCCATCAAAACACAAACAAAAACACAAACAGATGAATCTTTCTTCTTCAGCATTTCATCCGTAATGTTTTGTTATGATAAAGGGCAATCCAAAACGTCCACCTTACTGTCTTTGGTTGATTACATTATATCTTACATTCCAATTGACGTGGTGGTTATTTATTATTTCGAGCTTCGAGCACAAACCACTTGCTTTATGAAAAAAGCGTGAAGTTAAGATACAAAACGGATATAATAATCACCTAGACTCATATTCTGACACAGAGCTTACAATCAACATAACATGTTTAAATATCCAAAACACAAAACATAAACAAACAAAACAAAATGAAATTGGTATCAATCAAACAATGTGACAATTCTTCCTCTAGCTGGTGAGTACCCGCTGGATTCTAGTACTCTCTTAGGATAAGCCAAAAAAAAGCCTGCCAGAATCCTGCTCAGCCAAGTAAACGACTTATTATATCGATACAATCAGTCACCCTAGATCCAGAGTGTTGTAATGGATAATGTGCATGGATTTCAGCATGCTAGAATCTGAGTGTGCTGAAATCCGTTGCTTCTGAGGCGGTTTAACGATGAGAAAAACGACTTATTATATAGCATAGCAATTCGTCACCCAGATCTAGCGTGCTGTTATGGACAATGTGCTGATTTCAGCATCCAGAATCCGAGTGTGCTGAAATCCGTTGCTCATGAAGTAACGACTAATTATATAATACAATTTGGTCACCCAGATCCAGCGTTGCTGTAATGCAAAATGTGCTGGATTTCATCATGCTAGAATCCAGCGAATACTGTAATCATTTTAAAATTGACTTCCCAACTTAATTCTTTTTTTTTTAAAAATAGACAAGGGGAAGTGAAATGTACAACAAACAAAAAAACCCCCAAAATAACAAAGAAACAATAAAAAACAAAGAGAAGAAACCAAACGTAAAACAATCGTAATATGAACAACAAACAATACTCTAAATAAATGAATTCCATGATTAAAAAACTACTTAAAAATTTTAAAAAATATTTTTAAAATGTGAGCCAAAAAATGAACTTAGTTTATTCATATCCGGCAGTGAAAAAAAATATCTTTGACCAAAAATACAACCTTGTAAATTGCAAAGTAAAGTAGAATTTTTTAAAAATATAAAAAAAAAAAAAAACAAATACAAAAAGACAAAAATTTGTTGACTTATCATACAGTTGACTTATGTCTCCTCCTCCCAATGATTTTTATATACTTTATGATTTTATACCTTTAAAATCCCAGTGCTGCCAATATAAAAATGTAGCAAATCAACTTACAATATTTAAAAATAAGAGCTAGAGCTCTAGATATAAAACGTGTTGCTTTCTAATTGACAGTATGTATAAAAGGACCCTCCCCCCTCCCTCACTAAGAGCTTAGTGATTACAGTCATTATGAGCACAAAGGACTTCGCAAGGGAACCAAGCGAACAGTGCACTTAACTGTAGGGCAAGACATGTCGTGCGCCACGGTTACATTTATTTTTTTTTTTTGGATAGAGATGCACGTTACCAACCAGTGCTCATTCTACCACTGAGATTGTGAAAAAATGTGAGTAAAGTCTTTTCCAGACTAAACGTTGCATCTCTCACAGTGTGACTTGAACCAAGAACCTACAGGTAACAATGCAATGTCACATCGCACGACTACATGCTACACATTTGTTTCAATTCATTCAAAACCATGCTGCAACAGTCCGATCACAGACAGTTGTCTTACAAATACTGCCTCCTTTTTTTCATTCAATCTTAAAGCAAATATCTTTATCCATCCCAAAACTAGTTGTAACCCAAACTGTATCCAATGAAGTATTATAAATATAAATTACCCCTCCTCCTCTCTTACCCTCCGAACAGATTTGACACAGCAAGACACCTTCAATGAATATAAAACAAACAAAACAACAGGCGTTTATATTCGCTTTGAGTAAAAGTCACGAAACAATGGATTGATTAAAATACCAACCAGAAGGCAGACATGTATTTCTTTTTGTTAAATATGCCTGCCATTAGATACACAAAGCACTTCCCTCAGGTACCCCCCCCCCCCCCCAACGTAAACAGTCCCCCAATGGTAAACTGTTTTTGTCACATTCAGAATACTTATACTTAAAAGCAACTTTATAATATGAAGAGTGATTATTCCAAAACTCCCAACTCCGTTTTTCCATTTTGAGATATTGAAGATTATTTTCCAAAATCTCTCATTCGTCTATATTTTATCATATCTTACTTCAAATTGACAAAAATCTAAAGAAATTCTGTTCCAGTTGATGCTTAAAATAAATTTTACATTTTCAATTATCTCTTGATGGAAAACTCAAAATAAAAAATCGACTTAACAATTTTGATAAAACCCAGCCTTATATGATATATAAAATATATATAAATATATAGATATATATATATATATATAAATATATATTATATAATATATATATATATATAATAAATATATATATATATATATATATAAATATATATATAATATCAGATTATAAAAACAAAAACAATTAAATAAAAGTCTCAACCTTTATGATAAAAGGAGCAATTTATAAAACATTTTAATTATAATAATGATCAACTTCACAATTTTGTTTCAAGTGCTAGCTCTCATCAGGAGTGATGAGACTAACGCTTGAAATAATATTGTAGAAGGTGAATATAATTATATTAATATATCTTAAAAAGAGCACTTAATCACCCAATGTAATAATAATCCTTTAACAGGTGGTAGGCCACATGTGACCTCCAATATCTGTGGATTTTGTCTGTCTCTGAACATGTAAAGTATTAATTATGCAAAAGTACAAAAAATGTGACAAAGTCTCTATGATATGAAAATAAGAGTCTCTGTTTCCAAACAACAACTCCGTCTGGAGTTGAGTTTTTTGTCCTTGGGAGTCTTAGCCTGTTGCCATGGTGCTGACCCCAGAAGGGGGGGGGCCCCTGGCACGGCTCCAGCCAGCGTGACCTCTAACCTTTTGCTCCACCATATCACGCGCTTGACAAGTGATGCCTGCAGCTTGAATTTCCTTCATTGCTGGACCTGTGATCTCCTTGATGGGGAACAACCAGCGGATTGTCATTGAGCCAGTAAGCGTCACTGACATTTTTGTGACTGTAAGAGAGAGAGATGAGAGAAAGAAGTGCGGAAAATAATAAAACAAAAATTATAAATGACATCATTGAAATTCTTTAGAACATGTGATCCAAACATCTCCCAAATGGTGTATATGTCGAATGATACGGCTTATGTGGTCTTGTGGTACATGACATTTGCTTTTGATCGGAGGGTCACTGGTCGAGCCTCAACTCAGCGCATAGTTGCGTCCTTGGAAAAGATCTTACTGAACATTCCACTCATCATCTCAGGTACAAAATGAGTACCTGGCCCTTAACAGCGTTTGTCTCTGTTGAAAAATTTGTAAATCGCCCGCAGATAGCATCATGGTCTCATTCCTACAGTTACCTGACGAGCTGTTTGGTCAGGGACCCTTTGAAGGCGCTTTGACATGTTTAGTGAGGTAATGCGCTTATAAAAGCTCACGTTTATTTTTGTTTTTTAAAATGTCAACAAAGTCCCCACATCTCATAAAAAAAAATTTCAACAGAGCAGATTTAACCTACATACAAACCAATGATGTCACAGTCAATGAGATCATGTGACCACATAGCCTTGGGATATCTGGGTAAATGTAATGGTGCTGCTCGAAGCTTGAAGAAAAAATAACAATGTGAAATTGAAATGAACTTCAATTTAATATACGAAAACAGATAAAAGAAACGTTTATTTTTTTTTATTTTGGGTTTTTTTTTTGATTTTTTTATTTTGTTTTTTTTTTCCCCCCCCTTTAAACTCAACAAACGGAGGATGAATGAAAACAATACAGACAAATGAAGATCTCATTGTAGTGTTTCATTCATCCTGTTTTGTTGATAAATGAAAACCCGAAACGTTCATTTTATCTGTTTCGATATTAAATGAACTTACATCAATTTTCCACTTGTTATTAATTGGGATAATCTGGAGCATGTGGTGTTTAGTGTCCAACGTGATCGGATCAGACCCCCAACAACCTGAGACATTAAACAAGTCAACACTTATCCCAAGAGCATCCTTAGGCACGTACGGGCCACTGCTGTCCATTCACAGGCTTGACCACCACATGCACTTCGCCTGGTAGTTTGACCATCTCACTGGGAGTAAAATAAAACTGATGGGGAATCTCTCCAGCGTGGAACTTGGGGCCACCCTGAGTCAGAGTCGTGTTTTTGAGGAGAAGCTTGAAGGGCACTTCAGTGGGCCTAATGCGTCTGCTACTCCATTGGCGCGTCCTGTGTCTGTTGAAAATACATAAAATTAAACAATAAATAGAAAAAACCAAAACAAAACAAAAGCAAATAACCCCAATTTAAAATAAATGAAAAATAATAAATAAATAATATTAATATATTCCTATAGAAAATGACATAAACAATAATGATCATTGATTGCCAAAAAATTATTTTTTTGTGTGCATTGCTCCATTTTTTAACCCCAGATTTAAAATTTAAAATAATAATAATAAAAACAACGGTTGTTAATAAAATCACTTCTAAAACTTTTTTTCTAAACCTGGGTGTGGGATTAACTACAAATGATTGCAAGACATGGAAAAGAGAAGGAATGAACAACAAAAAGGAGGACGAAGTTAGGAAAGACGAACAAGAGTTAAGCAAATGTTTATTCTCAGAAATGACTACGAGACAAAATTAAAATCTAGGGTATTAAACAAGGGCATGGAAACTTCCTAAGTTTATCAAACAGCATCATAAGTAATGGCATCTCCAAATGTAAAAAAAATCATCGAAATATTTGACTTGATATCAAGATTTTTATAAACAAACTTATACAAAGTTTGGTCAAGCCACGTCTTAAGTCAGGGCTGACACACAAGTGTGAAAAATAAAAATCGAAATATTTGAATTATATAAAAACCAAACAGAACTTTTATACACATATGAACTCGCACACTACTATTCTATCCCACTATCCCCACGGTCTCCATCAACAGCGCTAAATAATCCCAAATCCCCCTAGAAGATCCACCACAACCTTCCCGTACAATATCCACCACTTAGACCTCTAACATTGCACCGTCTACGTAGCAAATCTAATATTTCTATCCACAATACCCTTCCGCCGCCTTTTCTAAAGAAACGACCCCCCCCCCCCCCAAAAAAAAAAATAAAATAAATAAAAAGCAACAAAAAACTTCCCACCCAAAACAAAACAATTAATCAAGCCCGTGGGCACAACATATGATAAAGTAAATTACCCGTAAGAATGACATTAGCCAATGGGAATGTCTGTCGGATTCCGAATGTATGATGAGGGTTGTGTTTGGAAGCCTGCAGCAGTGTAACACACACTGGGTCTTGGTCGAGGAAGTATCCGTTCCTGAGGCTACAAACACCCTTTCTCCTAACTGAAGTTATGGAATGGAAACAAGATAAGACGCGAGCGTGTCTTAAAAAATAAAATTAAGTCTTGAAATAAAGATACTTTAAAAAGATAAAATAGTCTGAAAAAAAAGTCGTAAAAATAAAAAAGAGTCTGAAATAAAAAGAAGTCCTTTAAAATAAAAATAGCCTGAAATACAAGTCTTAAAAATAACATAGTCGAAATCAAAACATCTTAAAAATAAAATAGTCTGAAATAAAACACGACTCTCTGCTCAATCTGTATCATGTCCGGGTAAAACAGATCAAAAAGTGAATTTAAAGATAAAAAAATAATGTAAAATCGGGTCTCTTCACTAAAGAGATGACAACTTTTTAAAATATACGATAAAACAGAAAAACTTAACTATATCATATTTTTTACTCCAAATCACAAACCACCGTAACATAGCAATCCATATAGGCTATGTGGTCTGTGGTATGAACATTCGCTTCAGATTGGAAGGTCCTGGTTTGAGCCTTGCTCGGCGCATAGTTTGAGTCCTTGCAAAAGGCTCTTTACTCACATTCTCTCCACCGTAATCAGGTGAAAAATGAGTATCTAACCGTTAAAGCGCTGTCTCGTCCGAAAAAATTGTAAATCGCCATACAGGCGTCATTACCATCCTAAATCCATAAGTGTTGCCTGTTGGCCAGGACCCCTTGTACAGCGCTTGAGCACGTTAGTGGATATTGCCTATATAAAATCTCAATTTTATTTAAAAATTTTTTATGTAGGTCATTGGTTTTTGATATTTGAATTCAAATCAACACTTTCAACTAAAGACAGTACGATCACTCATGGAAGAGATCTTTGCCAGTGATCAGCCTCTCCGAGCCTGGATGGCAAAAACTTGAGAGGCACCTCCACCATGGAGTGGGTCCGCAAGATGATGGAGCCGTCGTTTGTCTCTGTCCCAGGAAAAGTTGTTGAGTTGGAGATGGTGGGAGAAGCTTCCAGAGTCTCGTCTGTCGATTCTTCAGGGTGATCGATTGCTTGGTCCATCAGGGGGTTGGACAAAAGGAGGCTTTCATTGGCTTTAAAAAAAAAATAACAATGTGGAAATTGAATTTAACCTTAATTAATATACAAAAACATAACAAATGGACGTTGTAGTGTTTCATCATCCTGCTTTGTTGATAAAGGGAAATCCGAAACGACATTTTATCTTTTTTCGTATTAAAGTTACATTCAATTTCACAATGTTTTATTATTTCTTCGATCTTCGAAGCAGCTACATTACTATGTTTTTGGATTTTTAATGATATGATTAATCTCTTTCTTATTTGCATGCACAATACCGGCCACAAAACACGCCTTAAATAGCAAAATTGACTCCTCTCCTGCTAACTATAAAGTGCCTAAGCTCAAATGGCATGAGACGTTGGTGCTATATAAGTAATGTACAATATTATTATTAGCAGTCATCATCATCACCATCATCCATCATCAACGACAACAATAATGAAAACAAGAACAATAAATTACATTCTGATAGTTTCAACCGTATCATTTAAAATGCTAAAGAAACAACGCCTACACAATATCTCACAGCCCAATTACTTTTGACAGCTAAGAAAAGCAGTTTTTTCAATCCTTACCCAGCGATGCATGCAAACAGACTCACCTTCCAAGCTCACACTCTCATGTGTGGAGGTCAGTCGGTGGTGGCGATCAGCCTGCAGGACCCAGTCATACCAGATTCTCCTACCTCTTCATTGAAGAAAATCAACCTGAATAGATTAGAAAAAACAAAACAAAAAACAAAATAAAAATTAATATACTTTAATTCAAATCTTCAACTCTCTCGTCTTCTCATGAATAGGTATTTAACTATTCTACAGCAAAATCGTCCACATTGTTACGACACAATAATCATTTTTTTTCTATTCAGAGTATATCACAATGATCTTTGTTTAATATAATAAGAACAAAAAAGTTGTTTGTAAGAGATGTTTTTTGAGTTTTTAAAAATCATTTTTCTGCTGGGTAGACAACATTTTGGAAAATACTGAAAAATGGTAGGTAAGGAGAGAGTTAAACAAACTTGTTCATTTCATTCATATTGGAATTGATAGGTTAATATCTGTAAAAAGAAAATAAGATTCATAATCATTTATTATAATCATGATTTCTACCAGTGAACAAAACTCACAAAATAAAAATTAAAATCATTAAAACTACAAGCAACAAAACTGAGATATCCGTCCCGCGTGTGAAAGGTCTTTGTCATTATTCTTAGTCCCACCAATCAGGGTGAACTTGGTATATGCATTCACGTCATATTGAAAAAAACCTTTATTTGTGATAAGTACGTCATTTTATGAGTAGAAAAAAGCCTTTGATAAAGTTCATAAATTCAGAATGTCTTAATTCGAAAATTTTAACTTTTAAGGCATTTTCTGCATCACTTCAACTGAACTAATAACCAATTGGATGGTGTGGGTTCTCCTATTATCTCAACAACCAAGCCATACCTTCCCGGATTTTCAGCCTTGAGCAGGAGCATACTCAAAGTGAGACATCTTTCACCAGAGGCAGACCAAATGGCTTGATGGGCCACTGAGGTCACGACCTAGTAATGCAGCACTTCGAGCGTGGATGTCCTTGGAGTTGGTTTCTCACTATCACTTCCAGGACTGTCTTTTTCTACGATCACAATAATTGATAACGATAGAGATCAGAACACTCTGGCTTACTGACCATATTACAAAATTTTCCCCGGAACCACATCTCCACCCAACATAAAAATTGATGTTTTTTACAACTCTAATCTCAAAAAGAATAAGTACAAGCGAACATACAACACAGCAAGTAAGTCTCATAACTTTAAAAAAAAAACCCCAAAAAAACTATCAAATTTTTGATTTACACCATATTTAATTAAAAGGTAAACTTAAAAAAATAAAAAAATAATGAGATGAAATAAAGCTTATTAGAAATGAAATAAAAAAGAAAACAAAACAGAAACATCAACAAACACCAAATCAACGAGTATTATGTCAGAAGTAAATTGTGAAGTAAAAATTGATTTCAAGAAAATTAACTTATGAGAATTAAAAAAATTAAGTTTTCTGATGTATTAAAAACCAAAGAAAGCATTAAACTCAAATTTTATTGCACAACAATCAAACAATCAAACCGTTATCCTTTCTCAATACATGTCCAATCCAGTTCCCATCTCTTCTTCTTTAACATAGCAATGGCCTTCTCTTTCCCACCATTCCACCAATTCTATCATCTATGTTATACACGCTGTTGCCATCTTGTTCTTTATATTCTTCTGAACTTGTTTCAAGAAAGTCTCTCCTCTTCTTTCAATCTTATCTGTTTCAATATTCATGTTTGCAGCTACAATATCTAATTGTGTGCTTTTTAAATCCCAGTTTAAACAGATCAAGTTCACCCCTCAACATATTACAGTTTTGAAATAAAGCGGTCCTCATTTAGCAATAACAACCTGGCACGCACAGACCTACATGCAATGTCCCCCCTCTGGTGCTGTGGCTTGAAGTTCACCTCCAGGGCAACACCACTCCTGTACCGTGGTACTCCTTGCTGCGTCTTCCACAGGCAGCTCTTCTCCATCACTGTCCATTTCTCTGTTAACCAAAGAAAAAAAAAAGAAAAGAAATAGACTTTTATCAGCGTGATATCCACTAAACATACACACAGCGCTTTACAAGGTGTCCCAGGCCACAGCAACACGTAACATGTAGGATGGACATGATGCCTGTTTGGAGATATTGCATTTATTTCCGACAGAGACAACACGTTAACGGCCCTGTACTCAGTTTACAACCTGAGTGTGAAGAGAATGTGAGTAAAAAGCCTTTCCAAGACCAACTAGTGCCGAGCAGCTCGACCCCAGGACCTTCCGATCGGAGAGAGTGTCATACCACTAGACCACATCGCTGCACCAAGGTAAGAGATAAAACAAAAAGATGAAATATTTTTGAAAGCCTTGAAAACAGACCAAAAAAATGCAAGACAGAAACAAAACTAAACACTACAGACAAATGTATCATTCCATTCTGTTTATTGATAAAGGAGAAACCCGAAACATCCAATCAGCTTTGTCTAATAAATTTGAAGCTTACAATTCCATCCTATCATTATTTTCCCTTCGAGCTCAAGCAGCAACATTTTCATCATGCATATACCAAACACCAATTTTTCAAGTAAGATATATCATAACTATTCTTTACGTGAACTGTTATACCACTCCTTCTCCCACCACCTTCACTTTTCAGAGATCAAGGAATAAAAAACATATTAACAATTCACAACCTGACAGGGTTTTCCCGCAATGGAATGCAAACAACTCCCTGTAACTTTCCTCTCGTCTGGTAATGGGTGATAACTATGTTGTAACTTCCGTCTGCTTGCAAACACGGTGAGGATTCTGCCGTGACAAATGAAGATCTGCCTCCACCTGAAATATAGTATATGTATATGGATATTGAGGGAAGCCGTGGCTCAGCGTAGGCCTTTGCTTCATACCCAAAAGGTACTGTGTTGATCACCCGCCGCTGGCGCTGTTGGTCTTGAGCAAATCACGTCGCCCAAGCTCAATTTGCGCGCTGCCTGCAGCTGATGCCTGGGTATTCCATCTCCTGGATTATACACTATAGACCAAATTTTCCCCTATGGAATGAATGAGGTAAATTCCTTTATGAATGATCCAGAGTCCCAATCGCACAGGTTGGAAGAGCTCTCGCGTATAAAGCAAAGGGACAGAGACCAATTCCAGGTGAAGTCGAAATTTTGTCTAAGATCCCAACCCCTGTCTACCCAGCAGAGTGATTGGGTATCGTGGTTTTTATTTCTGCAGGAAGTATTTGTGATAAACTATCATCCTATCCAAAGGGTTAGCAAGTAAATTGATATTGTCCATTCATGCTACAGAACAGGATAAACTCTGGCTCAATTGGGCCTTATGGTTCTGGAAGGACAACTTAACAAATTAAATGCATGATTGATTCTGACGAAATTTTATTAGGAGATTATGAAAAACATTTTCATCAAGCCTAGTTGAGTCCTTGAAAAGGCTCTTTACTCACATTCTCACACAGTACTCAGGTGTAAAATGAGTACTTAGCCATTAACAGCATTGTCTTGTCCGAAAAAAATATACAATACCGCCTAACAGGTGTCATGTTCCGTCCTACATTTAAGTGTTGCGGTTGGCCTGAACCCCCTGTAAAGCACTTTTGAGCAGTTTAGTGATCATTGCCTATATTTAAAAGCTCAAAGTTTTATCAGTGCAGACCCGTGAAGACAGGTAGGCGTTAGGGAAAATCAAAAAGGGTCTGGCCACGAAAGCTTATCACCATTCATTAAATAAAAAATTATATAGCTCAATAGCTCTAAACTGGCTCAGAGGCGCTTTACAAGGGTCCCTGGCCAACCGCTACACGTAACATTTAGAATGGGACATGACGCCTGTTAGTAATAATACAATTTTGGACAATGACAACGAACATTTAGAAGGACATGAGGCCTGTTAGGTGATGCTTACAATTATTTGGAGCAAAACAACGCAGTCATCAGCCACATAGCCCATTTACATCTAGTACAGTGAGAGAATGTAAGTAAAGAGCCCTCTCCAAGGCTCACATCCAGACCTCCCGATCCGAAAGCGAGTGCATACCACAAGACCCCATAGCCGACATTACAAATCATAATTTGGAATGCAATTATATGATGACATTGAAATCTAATGGCTCTTATGCACTTTTATCTTTTTATCCAGTCGCGAATTATTAGGTAAGGTAAATGTTAACATTCTAACTTACTCTGTATGTGAGTTTTTCTTCTTTGTTACATTTGTGAACTTTGACAGCATGATAAGGGCTGATGAAATAAAGAGAACAATTTAAAGATGATATTCAAGTCAGAAAAGTGAAGCATACAATTTGTTTTTGTTTGTTTTAAGGGTTTCCACGGCTTGTGATAACACCTTGGTCCATATCATGCCAGTAAAAAGAAGACAAACTAGGATAGTAAAAACTCTAGATGTACAATTAAAAGGACTTGAGAAAAAAAGTAAGACAAAAGGGAATTGTTCAAATAGGCGGAACAGATGTAGATTCCAGGCATACTATCAGTGTACTTTATTTGAAATCACCTAAAAGTTCACCGAGACACCAGCATAAGATCCCCTAAGAAAAAACTCTCAAATACATAAGTGTGCTAAAAATAAAAAAAATATCAGTACATAACAGAGAGATCATTAACAAGGAAAAAAATATCATCTCCAACACTATAACTATAACATTCGAAATGTTTCCTCCTGCAAGGACGCCGGCCAGGGTCAGGACAAAACAAGTAATCTCATTCCAAGACAAATACAGAAAGCAATTGAGACAGATACAGGGGGATAGGTACACAGCAAGTACCTCCTGCCCGCTATGGAGGCCGGAACCCCACACAGCAGCATTTTGAATAAATTAAGTGAAAACTGTCAAATTGGGAAATCCAGCTTGCCAGGAATCTTAAAAATACGATGAAATAAATGTCCACAGTACTTGGACAGTTTTGTCACATCCAAATAAAAACATTTTCAGTTGATAGTTTATCCAATAAGGTATAAAACAAGATGCATCGATGTAAATAAGAGTGATCTGTCAAAAATTTAATTAAAAATAACCTCTGAATTCTGGAGTTCGATTATATAGACAGAATACAAGCATTCTAAAATTACAAAACAAAGAAATTGTATTTTGCCTAATCATTAATAATAACTACTGTTGAAGCTGTATTTGATAAGTATGAGAAATAGGCTTAATATCAATATGAAAATAAAAATAACCCACAAAAACAAAAATCCACAGACAAATAAAAAAAAAAAAAAAAAAAAATCACCGCCCCCCCCCTACAAACGAAAAAAAAGACCAACCCCACAAAACAACAAACACTTTCAACTAGTATGCTTTTATAGTTTTCCATTTAAATATTGTGTTTGCACTTAGTTTCAAAGGGCCAACTTAAGTACAAAGTGATAAATACATATAAGATAACATTTAAAGAACCATTTTAATAAATCAAACCAGATTATTCTAAAGAGATGACGAAATAGCCAGAAATTTTCGTCATAACCAAAGAAATACCAAATTAAAGAAATAATAGATTTGGTCACTCATTCTCACCTAGATTTGCTCCGCTTGGAGTTTAATTTGGTCCAAAGCCAATGGTTTTGGCCCTTTCCTGTCAAATGAAAACTGGTCAGTCCGTCATCTTTGTGGTCAAAATCAGCCTGCCTTCGATAACAATAAAAAATTAAACTATAAGTTATTATCCTTCTAGTTTCAATGTATAATGTCACATGGTAGTGTACAATTTAAAAACGTAATTGTAAAAAAAATGATGGTATAATTTAAATTAAAAATCAATGTAAAAAATATAAAAAATACATTTTCCACTGCTCTTTTTTTGTTGTTTAACATTTTATTTGCTTTGGAATCACTGACTTTAAGGCCAAATAGCCTACGAGTTCATTATTGAAGATTTTGCGCTACATGACAGTTTTAAAATCATAAATGGGCAATGGAAAATGTAATATTACTTATAGATGAAGTTGATGATGTTCTTCTGTTTCATGACATATTGAAATCTCATAACCTCGTGGCTGGGTATTTCCATCAAAGATTAATACTCACGCAGTGTTTCATGAACTGTACTATCACTTTTTGTTTATCTTTACTGATCCCGTCTCACTTACTGTAATTTCTTTCTTCCCTGAGTGGTTTGAAAACCAACGATAATAGTCGCACGAAGCCTTGGGCCACAAGGTGCTTGGGCCTGAAAACTCCATCACCAGGAAATGGTTGCTTTCAGGCCATCATTGTTGTTACATTCACTCTGTTCCCAGTCCAAATGAAAACAATAGAATTAATATTTTTTCTGTCACAGCTGATGGTAAGACTAAAAGATTCTAAATAAATACCATTAATATAAATTGAAATATATTGAATATAGTCTTGCTCAACTTCCTTTTATAAAATTACCAAATTCATGTTTTTTCCTGGTTCTTCTTAAACCTAGAGCTTTATATAGCGAATATCCACTAAATGTGCTCAAAGCACTTTACAAAGGTCCCAGACCAACAGCAACATGCAACATGTATAACGACACTGATGCCTGCTAGGTCGATATTACATTTTTCTGATAAAGATAATGCTGTTTGCTGGCCATGTACTCATTTTAACAACCTGAGTACGGTGAGAGAATTTTGAGTGAAGAGTCTTTTGTCCAAGGACTCAACTATGCGCTGATGAGCTCCGAACCCAGGACCATCCAACCTCCGAAAAGTGAATAGCATACCACAAAACCAATATTAAAGTAATAAAAATGCCCATTTGGATCCTTGTCATTACTCACCACTTCGTTTTGCTGGTACCCTGCCTACTTATAATTCTAAGAACTAATATTTTTTCTTTTTTAAAGAAAAGAAAAGTTACTTTCTGAATACATCTATAAACATGACAAATTTGTCCCTGCAAAACATTCCATATTTACCATTTAAAAGTTTTTTGATTAATGTATTGCGTCACAACAGAATCCAACATGACATTTTTCAACACATCCTATTGAATAAATATGCCAATGTTGATTCTGTAATTAGAACAAAGATTTCCTAATTCTACAAATTTTTTCGAAGCCATGTAATTGTATCTGATGATGACAATTTATGCGAAAATAAAATGATTTGCAATGAAAACAGAGGTGTAAGCAAGTTGCCTTTACTGTGAAATCAATTAAAAAAAATTATTTACAATTGTCAAAAAAGACCAAGAACACATTCAGAAATCTATCTCAGGTGCATGGTTAACCTTTTTACAAGTCATTCCCCTTCCCCCCCCCCCCCCCCCTGAACAAAACAGAAAGTGGAAAATATCTAAAGGTGATACATTGGAAAATTCATAAATAAAACGTGAAAGAAAATAATACCTTTATCTATATCAACTGGAGCAATACAATAAAACTCAACGAGAACATGTATTACACTTGAAGTATAATTCATAAGTTTAAGTTATTTTATATTGAATAGCATTTAAAAATTCAATTTTAACAGTCATCTGAAAAAAAAACAAAACAACAACCCAAAAACACAAACAAACAAAAACAATCAACAATCACATACTAAAGAAAGAGATAATTAAAGAACACCAAAAAAAAAAAAGAAAAAAGAAAATCGAATAAAAAAAAAAAAAATTTACAAAAAAATAAAAAAAAGCAAGGAAATAAGACCCTTTCCAAAAATAAACCATAAAAAAAAACAAAATGATGGACAAAAATTGAGATCTCACACATAAGGTGAAGAAAACAAAGCAAAAGACATTGACAAAACTGACGGCGGTACGTACCACAGAATGTTTTCATTACAGATTGGTGCACAGGTGCGTGAAAATTCTAATCAGGCAGTGCTGCCCTCAGGGTTTGACTGTTACACCCAATGCGGTACACCACGCATGTCGTCAAAGCACGCATAGTAATGTGGCCGGGTAGTGCCAGGGCTCTTTGGACTTTGAAGCTGATTGGGGAGCTCCACCATAAACCATCATCCAAATTGACATCTGAAACATTTTAGATAGATTATATGAAATGAGACAAATAAATAAAATAAATTAATAAAAATTTCCCTTTCTTCAACCCCATAGGGAACATTGTCTCTAAGGTCTATTCCAAGGAAAGCTAGTATAACCGCATGTGTCAGCCGCAGTGCAGTGACGCAAATTGAGCGAGTGCGAGTGGCTTGCACAAGGTCACACAGGCCCAGACGGCTAGTGATCTAACCGTATCTTTCGTATGAAGCAAAGACCGTACTGGTGAGCCCGCTGCTCCCTAAATAGTAGCCAATGAAATAATTTAAACGGAACTAAAGACATTTTTCTGCTTCATTTAACAATACAGCGCTACTTTTAAGACAAATATTTTTTGGACTATTTTATATGAAAATATGAAAGATAAAAAATTCCAAAAAAAAAAACAACTAATTGTTATTACATTTTCATTTCTCTTAATTTTTTCTCCCTTGGTTATGATATGAAATGAGGTTATAGATTATTGTATTAAAGGCGCCTTCAATTGTCGGTATATGGAATAAGGCATAAATGTTTTAAATTATATTAATATTATTATTACTATTATTATAATTATATATTATTATTATTATTATAGTGTTTGTAATGATATCTGTCAACAAATTCAACAGACAAATGTGAAAATGCTCTTAATAATATTCCTGATATAAAAAACATCAAGTTGCAAAATTACACCGATAAATTATAAATAACTTCCAAATTCCACCTTTTTACCCCTCGCTTCTTCCTCCTCACTTTTTATTTCTTCCTTTTTCTTACTTCTACCTCCTCCTCCATCCTCCACCTCCTGTTTACAACAACTCTCTTCCTTTCTAACTTTTTCTCATTCTATCTTCTTCTTCTGCTTCTTCTCTTCTTCCTTCTTCTCACATTATCTCTACTGACTTTGTCAGACCTTATCATTAACTCTTGATGTTAAATATAGCAAAATTGAATGGCCGGACCTTAAGCACTCTGGTTCCAGAGGTAGACATTTGTTTTCTGGAGTCCCAGAGGCTTGGCAAGACTAACATGTCTGGGACATTGAAGTATTCGGAGTCGACTTCTAGTCTGTAAACACAAAACTGGACCATGGGACTGTGATAAAAAAAAATTTAATTTTAAAAGCATATAATGGTAAAAATTGAAACGATGTTTTAAGGGGTAAAGAAATAGCTCATGTTTAGTAAGAACTCGCTTCACATGCAAAGGGACAAGCTCGATCCTGGTTGCAGTCAAGATTTTTTCTGACCACCCCCCTCTCTGTGCGCTCCACAGTGAATGGGTACTGAGATCTGTAGATTATGGTGAAATATTGCAATAGACTAGTGTCCGCTGTCCAAAGATAGCAAACAATAACTATAGTCCGTTCACGTTATAGAAACCAGGATAAACCCGGCTCATGGCCGAAAGGCTCTGTAACGACTACTTAAAAAAAAAAATTTATATTCTAACTATTAAACTGTAATCACACAAATTAAAACAGAGGAAGAGGGTGATATAATAAACAAATAAACATGGAAAACAAATAAAATAAAATCGAGCTAGAAATTCTATCAACTCTACAGACGATAAATACATTATTTAAAACAGATAGAAGGCAAGGAATTATTTGGCATGTCCCTATCAGAAAGTAATAAGATTCCGAAGATTCCTTCCATATATATATTGTGTGAGCAGTTGTTGTGTGTGGTGATATGATGCGTGGGCTTTTTTTTCGTAAGTCCAAATCTGGCAGTGTGTAATGTTTTTTACAGAAGATCAATGTAAGCACTTCGACAGCTTCGGCATAAGTGCTATATAAATGTAACATTAATTATTATTATTATTTCATTATTATTATATTATTATTCTTATTACTAATATTACAGTAAAATTAACTCTAAACCGAACGAAGCTAAACCGAAAAATACCTTAAACCGCAAAGAATTTATAAATGTACAAGTTTCTTCAATATCTTGTACTAATCATTCGAAAATGAACCGAAATACATCTAAGCAGGACTTTCTTAAACCGGAATCACTTGAGAGCTCTTCCCTTTTTCATCTCTCATTTTTTCTTCAAAAATTCGGGAAGTGGCACACGATACAATAATGCCGGCGACTCTTTAAACAAAGAGCGTAAGTAATAAGATGAGGGTGATGGGTCTGGGTAGGCAAATACTTCAATCACTGCTAGGACTTCATATACTCTATAGCTGTCACTGATCACTGCACTTGGGCTTGCCAACACCACAATCGTCACAGATTAGAAAGGAAGACAGCGGATGACTGCAGGCGAAAAATAGGAAAGAGGGGGTCGGGGCGTAGAATCACGCAAGCGCGATGTTCTCGCTCGTGTGTTGATGATTGGAACTGACTGTATATTCAACACGACAATAAGGAGGGGTGGTAAACAACTACCATTGACATGCCATTTCATTTCCACTTTGGTTAAAGTGTTGTGTGAGGGAGGTTTGATGTAATAGGCCTTTGAAACTAATGCATTTCAACAACAGAGAGATGTTTAGTAGAACAACTTAGCATTTACACGCCTTTTCATTCTACTTCACTTCAACCTCTGAGTATGATCTGTGCATCATTCATTATCAATTATCGCACAGAACTTTCGATCTTATTTACTTTGTCATTTTACTAAAAGATGTCTAAACGAAAGCAACTGTTCTTACACGTTGGAGTTTATAATCAAATACTATGTGAAGTCGATTAAAAAAAATGTTGACAAGACGGATATATGTAAAATACCGGCATCACCGAACTCAACTCTTTCAACAATTTTGATATGAAAACGAACACCCCAAAAATATTTTTTAAACACACAAAAAATAACTAAAATAAATATAATAAATAAAAAAAATTTTAAGGTACGAAGAGCAGCATTTATTCAACAACTCCATTTAACGGGAAACCCATGATACGATTAAATTAGCAAATTCCTTAAATAGTTACAACTACTACCCATGAAAAACATTGCAAACGGACACGTGCTTTAAACCAAAATGTCTTTAAACCGAATGGTTTTAAGAAGGTCCCCAAAATTTCGTTTTAAAGGTAATTCTTCAACTGTATTATTAAAATTATATTAACTGTTTAGGTAAATTGTTTATTTTAAGAAGCATGTTATATTCAACTATTTATCTTTTATTTTTACAGTCCCACAGAGCTTCTAGCCAGCTTATGTATCACTTTTACTAGACCATAGTGACAGCAGCCTCTGGATTATTGGACAGGAGATTTGATTGATCCTTGGACGGACGCAGCAACTCAACATTGTGCCGGTCACTTGCCTTACGCTGGACCTCTTTGTCTGTCATTTTCCTAAATGATGAGAGATGAAATTGTAATGAAATAGGGTGTCAAAGGATAATCAATTACAACATAGCATAAAGAAAACCAACAATCCCAAGGTCGCCCCCTCCCCCCCTAAAGCTTTTTATAAAGCTAAATATCTCCACTTAACCCACCCCATACCACTGTGGAAAATTTTTAAATCCATTATGATGTAAACAACATTTTTCAAAGTTAGATTTCCTTTCGGTAATCACAAATACAGGAGAAAAGAGGATAGGTGTACCTTTGTGCCGCTATGAATAAGGGCCCTCTCATTGATTAAATTGCAAGTGATAAAGCAATAATTTATTTATTTTTAATGGTATTACGGCGCTGCAATAGATTAATGTCATATCAGAGCCAGTTAAAAGGAAGGAAATGGGTGAGTAATAATTCTAGAATTACAATTAAAGCACTCAAGAAAAGGTAAACCAAAGTGGAATTGTTCAATAGAAAACAGCTGTAGATTATCAAGAGCACACTACAAAGACAGGCCCACTTAGAGGAATACACCAAATGTTTACAATTCATAATAATATGTAAAAAATAACTATAATACAGTGCAAACACAGAGATGATTTACAGGAAAAAAATACATCTCCCAAAACTAACTGTACGTTTGACTGTCCTCCTCTCAGCCAGGTCAAGGGACAAAATCAAGAAATCTCATTCCAATACAAAGACAGAAAGCAAGTTGGAAACAGATAAGGGGATAGAAGACACAGAGAAGGTATTAAGATTTCAACAGTTTGGAACAACCCTTTTCAGTCAGCCTACAAACATCAACACATGTACTGAAACGGCGCTTCTTAAAAATCTTAATGACTTGTTATGTAATGCTGATGCTAACATATCAAATGTATTTGCCTTTTAGATTTTCAGCTGCCTTTACACAATGACCATGACATTTTGTTAAGAAGACTAGAAAATATGTTCCATAAAGGAATTGCCCTTAAATGGTAAACATCATATTTACAGATCGATGCAGACTGTCGTGTGAATGGTGTTCAGTCAGCACAAGTTTTACTAAATTTTGGAGTGCCACAAGAGCTCTGTTTTCTTGGCCTCTGTCCTTTTACTGTAATATGCAGCCCCTCTATGTGATATCCAGATTCAATCAGATTATCAATTTTAAGCAATGAAACTCAAATATATGATTCGCACCCCCTTAGTACTTTACAGTTCTTAATACAACGAATTACGAGCTTTTGTTTTTTAATGAGATTAAATCTTGGATGTACCACAATAAGTTTAAAATTAAATGATAGTAAAACTGAGATTTAATGTGTGGAAGACGAGTATCCTTAAAACAGCAAATAAATCCAGATTACCTCGAAATAGCACAATAGAATTTTCAAATAAAGCAAAAAACCTTGGCGTCATCAATTGATAAAGAACTTTCCCATGACAAGCCACGTGAATAACACCAACAATCTATGTACATATAAAATAAAAAATAAGCAAATTCGTAATTTTAATACCGAAGCATATAACAGAACTTTTAATTAATCCCTGTTTTATCTAAATTGGACTATTGTAACTCCCTTTGGGCGAATTTAGCTAAAGACAAAATACAAAACTTCAGTCCTCAAAATAACGCAGGCGGCTCATTGTACGCAATAACAAAAAATACCCGTCAGCAACTCTTCTTCTCCGGTGATTACATGGATCTGTTGAAAAAGAGTTGCCTCTAAGAGTTTTGTACTGTTGTCTACAAATTCCCTGAGCACGAACAGTCCCTCCTATATAAAGACCTTCTAAACATATATGTCCCAATAAAACTTGAGGTCAAGCCTGACCAATTCACTCCTTGTCAAACCTAAGCCATTGCTAAAATAGGTGAACAGTCTTTCAATTTTCGGCCCCCATTTTTGGAACTCTCTCCCGTCACACGTGAGATGCTCGATTCGTTGACAACGTTCAAATCTCGCTATAAAGATTATCTTTTTACGTCATATGTTGGCAATATTATTTTTCTATTTGTGTTGTTAAATGAATTCGTATCACGTTTTCCTTCACACTATGACTCACTGAATAGTTTTTTTAGTATCACGTAAAGCGCTTAGAGCCTGTGACAACGGTTAAAGCGCTATATAAATGCCATTTATTATTATTATTATTATGATTTCTGTTAAAATAAATGACTGAAAATAAGAGGCGAGAGTACGTACCTGTTTGCCGCTATGATAAGCCCCTCTTTCACCATGTTAGGTGACAGTATTCAACAGTGTCTCCTTCAGCATCTGAACAGACTCGCACATCCAGAGATGATGTTGTCATCGCCACGAGTACCTGCCACGCCCACTCCTGTTGACAGACAATGATCTTTCAGTACAAATATTCTATGGCATTCTGTACCTATTGGGGGGAAAATCAAGTTAAAAAGCAACAAAAAAACCCAAAACAATAAAAAATTATCAATAACCAAAAACCAACACTAAACAAAACCAAAAAAAAAACAAACAAAACAGAAAGACAAAAAATATAAAAACACAAAAACAACATAACAAGTTCGTTTTTACATTCTACACAACCCCATATATTCCCAATTCAGATGAACTATTTGGCAATAGGCAGGATAGTAAGCGGCATGTGGGAAAATATAAATATATGTAAAAAAAAGACCAACATTTAATAATCTATAACAACTGGAGTCATTCTAGAGACGGGAACCGTTCCTCCTTCCTCTCCCCCCCCCCACCCCACATCAAAGAAAAAAAATCATTAAAAAAAAACAACCACAAAATAAAATCAACATCAAGAGAAACAAAAAAACAAAAACAAACAATACAAAAAAACAAAGCAAACAAACAAAATAAAAACCCCACAAAATTGGGTCTTACAAAGAACTGTATCGGAAAGATAAACATTTGAATATCGTTCGAGATTCCTTCTATTTCTCTTTGCAGCCAATTGTTAATGGCAAAATGATAGATTATATTTGATCACCCTCACTACTTCTTAAATAAAAACTCCAGTGCCAATTTGTTGAGGATACTGTAATCCTCAGGTATTGTTTTTCCGAGGCCCAGTGGTTAATGTATGTAAACAGTTGTATAGGACACTTATAAAAGCCCAAATTTATTGTATTTAATGTTTCAAAGATTATAGCAATTTAGAAAAATGTTTGAAATAAAAAACAATAGATATGGTATCCCAATGAGAGCCAAAAAACAAAACAAAAACAAAACACAATAACAAAAATGACAAAATTCTGACACACCTGCAGCAGCAGCACTGCAAATTCTGACGCTGCTCATTGCTTGGTACATATGGCAAGTATAGAGGGTAAAGGAAATAGGCCTTGGCTTCAATTGAATATAGAACTCTCCAATGTTTTCATTACGGAAAAACTGACAGAACACTGGCGCTCTTCAACGCTGAAGTAGGAAATCCACCTCCACTCTGCAGTCCATTACTTCAGTTTGACAGATTTCATTGGAGAAGGAATTGCTTGTTAGGTATGGGAGTTGAGCTGTTTGAGAGGAAAGGATGAAATCCTGATAAATAATGGTCAATTATCTTTGGAAAAGATATAGTTGCCTGAAAATCCAGCAGTTGCCCATCGTATAGAATAAAATGCCATAATAGGGACCTTGCCATGCAAATTAGATCCTACTACAGTGGGAATCTGCATAAAGCCACCACGCTCAAAGTCAAGTTCTTCTTGAAGGTCCACACCTCTTGTTGGTCTTGCTGGTCTTTTTCTGTTCTCTATCTTGTGTGTTCCATTGAGAATGGATAAAGTTAACCCTGCTTAAAGTCAACAAATTTTTTCTCTTCCTTATCTAGTGAGTATAATGGACTACGCCAACCCTGCTTAAAGTTGACCAATTTTTCTGGGTCCAGCAGTGTTGACTAAGTCAGGATTCCATTGTATTCTAAATCTAGAGGGCCTAAATGAATCAATAAATGTATATAAAGTGAAGGGAACATAATTCTTTCATATTTCCTGAAGAAAGGCCAAAGCTGTAGACGTTGTGTATTACTTTGTTTTGTATCTTTTATAAAGTCTTTTTCACTCCCTTTATTTTTATACACACAGTATTCTACTAGCTCCTTCCAGAGCATCAATTTGTTTGTTTATCCTAAAATTTGTCTCATTTCCATTTTAAAAATTAAGATTCATTTACATACTTGTTGCCCCATCAGTCGTCCTTCTAAGCTATTAGCCCCATGCAGCCAGAAGAATCCGTGTTTCGACAGCATGAATGAAACAATAGCAAGTGCTTGCTACCTTTGGATAGGATCTAGTCTATTGCAAAGTAGTTTTCTGCTAGATCAAGACAGACTCTGCTACCTAACCAATCACTGCTGGTGGGCAGAAAGGGCTCAGAAAAAAAATAATCTTGACTTCACCAGACCGACCCTGTTCCTCTTTCGTGTGAGGAGACTACCCCCTACCGACTGATTATCGGGGACCCCCTCCCCCCCCACTCTCCCCCTCCCCTCCCCATTATAAAAAAAAAACAAATTAAAACTGAGCTTTTTATATAGCGCAATATCCCACATAACATGCTCAAGAGCGCTTTACAGGGGTCCCTGCCATCAGCAACACTTAACAAGTAGGACGGACATAACCCCGTTAGGCGATATTACAATTTTTTTTCGGACAGAGACAACGCTGTAAACAGTCAAGTACTCATTTGACACCTGAATACAGTAAGAGAAGTGAGTAAAGGGGGGAGTCTTTTCCAAGGACTCAACTATGCTACCACATTATCTCACTTGTTCTTGTAGTCTTTCATTCATCCTTTTTGTTGATAAAGGGTAAACTGAAACGTCCATTTTATCTGTTTCGTATATTAAATTGAAGCTTTGCATTCATTTTACATTGTTATTGTATTTAATTTCTTTGAGCTCCAGTAGCACATTAACAGTAAGAAAAATAAGAAACTTACAAGTCTTGGAACATCTTGCCTCTGTTTGTTCAATATCCTGTTCATGGGGATTATTGTCTGGTGCGGGAATCAGGTTCTCTCTTTTGCCGTGTCTATCTTAGAACGAACCCTCTTTGCCATTTTGGAGAGAGAATTAAAAATTCCATGAAAATGATACCGTACATTAATTTGTGTACAATGCAACAGAGTAAAATACAATCTTTGATTTAGGGGATAACGAGGTTCACTACTCTTTTCCGAACATATCGTGTAACATTAACAATATCTTTTATTAAGAGGCAAGGATAAATGTTTTTTGATTTTATACATTGCCACGTTCCCATCAAATTCTGGGCGAATAACTTCTTTTCTTCATTATCTTCAGAATACAATTATTACTCGTACAAAAAGAGTTATAAAGCCTGGTAAATAAAAAAGTGGTTTTTCATAGCCATTATGCTTATGAAGTCGGAGTTTTACCAATTTCCTATAACGTCAATAAAATTTCTTGCTATCCATCGAATATGGACAATCGTCTGCTGCAAAGTATTTTTCCACAAATCAGGATGGGGGGGGGGAGGGGGAGGGAGATGTATAAAAAAAAACATCTCGACTGCACCAAGGGACCCATGTTGGTCCCATGTGTGAGAAGCAAGTGCTCTACCAACTAGCAATACCCGACCCTGATAAAATAGTTTTAAGTATTAGGTTTTGAAAAAAATCCAATACATTTCCCTACCTTCCCTCATAACATTTGGATTTGACACAATGAAGAACTAGTAGATATATCCAATAGACTTTGTGTTGGATTCGATGAGACAATTCTGAAGTCATCCCGCTTCATTGAAAGGATTCGTCACTTCCAGCATTACTCTTTCCACCTCATACATGGAGACTCCACCTTCACTTGTGTCTAAAACAAGACAAATATAAATATAAATCTAAGTGCATTAACCCTATGCTTTGGGTGATAAAAACGATTAATCTTCTTCTTTTTCCTTCTCGTTCCCTCTAATACTGTGTTCAGTTTTAATGTCTATTTGTGAAGAAACGCTTTGTCTTCCTCAGCTATGTCCAAGGGCCCATACAGTTGGGTCTGCAGTGTGGTACTAGACCAAAAGTCAAATTAAAGGTATTAAGGCTTCTGAGCAATATTGAGACTTTAAATAAAGATGCCCTACAAAACGCTTATCTTTTATTAGAGCAAATATAAACTAAACGTGCCAAAAGCACTTTTCAAAGGGTCCCAGACCACGAGCAACACTTAAAAAAGTAGAACAAGACATGATGCCTTTTAGGCGATCATATATTTTTTTTCAGACAGAGACAATACCGTAACAGTACAAGTCAGTACTCCATTTTACACCTATACAGTGAATAATGTGAGTAAGGGAGTCCCCTTTACCAGGACGTCAACCATCACCGAGAAGGCTCAAGCTCTCAGTAGATACAATCTTAGCTTTCTTGAAATTTTTCATGTAGCAAATACATTTTCTTTGACAGCACTTTACCTCCTGGTATAACTAAGGCAGATAACGTTTCTGATGTCAGATATAGTACACTAATATACAGAATTTATAGTAATGGACGGGAAGCACTGACTTTCCTCTGATAAAGAGAATGAATCAGTGGAAATGCAGAATGGAAGGAGTCTCTTCATAGGTCATCATGAATACTTTTTTTATTTGTTTTTTTTTTTTTTTTTTTTGTTTATTTTTTTTTTTTAATTTTTTTTGGCCAATTGACTCTTCCTCTGAAGTGTCAAATAATCTTTATGCTTTGGTTGATAAAAACAATTAATCAAATTAAAATACTAGAGATATGACAACCAACCTACTTCTAGCAGCGTTTGAGCAAAGATTGAACCTTTAAATAAGAATGCCCAACCAACTTCAGCTTTTATAACAGCGCAACACCACTAAACATACTCAAAGCGCTTTGATGAATGTGTTGTCAAAGAATGTATTTGCTACAAGCAAACTTTCTATGAGGGCTAAGAGTGCATCTTCTAAAGCTTTAACGAACGAGTGTTCATAACAAATTATTGTATCAAAACTGCAACAATATATCATATTGTAGCTAATACATATTGTCACTAGACTGAAATCTAATATTTTAGTGGATAATAATATGTAAAGTCAAACGTGTTCACAACTTGTCTTAAGTATTAAAATAGAGTTCATTCGACTGCACAACATTCTATTCAAAATGATAATTGAGATGCATAAGCTCATTATTAAAATGGATAACTAATATTTTAAATTTTAGATATTTCAGTCTGCGCCAATAACAAATTACGCATCACTCACTGTCAACATTAGCTTTTAATCATTGGAAACTGGCACAAATAATTATTAATATGGAAATAATTAATAATTAAAAATAAAAAAATAATAATAATATTAAAATAATAATAAATAATAATAATAATAATAATAATAATAATAATAATGATAAGAAGAAGAAGAAAGAAGAAGAAGAAGAAGAAAGAAGAAGAAGAAGAAAAACCCAATAATAATAATAAATAATAATAAAATAATAATAATAATAATATAATAATAATACTAATAATAATAATAATAATAATTACTAATAATAATAATAAAAATAGTAATAAAATAATAATAATAATAATACTAATAATAATAAAATAATTAATAATAATAAAATAATAATAATAATAATAATAGTAATAATAATATATAAAATAAATAATAATAATAATAATAATAATAATAATAATAATATATTAAATAATAATGAATAATAATAATAATGAAGATGAGAAGTTTATGAAAGGATATTGTTCCTACTTTGGTTCACAGTAACTGTTTCATTGTTACATAAATTCATTGTATCCTTACACACAGTTCAAATGGCAATGATTTGTTAAAATATCGTGTGGTTAGTAAACAGGAAAAGAACACACTTGGGTTATGAAATGGGTTGTGGTTGAAATGTCCAATAAAGATAATATAACCGCATTTTATGTGTTTCAAACTCATTTTCATAAGGAAACTGGAAACGTGGACGTTTCAAGTGCACCAACACACTAAACACATACATACAAATCTCTCTCTCTCTCTCTCTCTCCTCTCTCATCCTCTCTCTCTCTCTCTCTACTCTTCTCTCCTACTCCTCTCTCTCTGTGGAAAGTTTATAACTGATCTCCAAAGGAATGAAGTACGGATATTGGTAATGTAGATCCTTTTTTTTTGTCCTTACAAATTCATCTAATTTCAACAATCCCATGAATAATAATTTGCAGCAGCAGATGGATAGCCCAAATAAAAAAATAGAAATGACTTTCCATTTCAAAGTGGTTTTTAAAGAGAGAATAGATAGAAAGATAGATAAAAGAGAAGAGAGGGAGGGAGAGAGAGAGAGAAGAGAGGAGAGAGAGAGAGAAGAGAGAAGAGAGAGAGAGAGAGAGAGAGAGTATAAAATGTGTGTAATTCTGTTTAATCATGAATATTACTGATAAATCTCTGAAAAATGTGCTTTTAAAACTGGTATTACCGATTGAAAATTGTGTGAGACGAATGATGAGAAAAGTTTTTAGGGTTTAACTATTTTTATAATATCAAACACTTAATTTATCCTTTTTCTATTAGATGACAAAGGCCAACCCTCGCCTCCACATATATCCATACTATTGTCTATTAAATAAACTGACCGGCACCATCAATCTCTCAAAAAAAATTTTTAATTTATAAACGGGATTCACAAAAGCAAATTTTTAAAAGTCGACATTCCATAAGTTACTAAATCTTGATAATACAAATTGTAGACTCACTGAAATTTGTTCAGCCATAAACATGTTACTACCATGTCTTGTGGTTAGATGAGAGAACAAAAGTGTGATGTCAAAAAAAACTGGTTTCCAATCTCATTTGAAGTGTAAAATTATCTTCCGGGGACTGGATAATATAAATTTGTGTAATTGATCTTCTGGTTTCAGAGTGATAGCATCTTACTTCTAGTCTAAACAAATGCTCGGCGTAATAAAATCATCCATCCCGCTCTTTTACATCCCATAATCCTAATAATTTTGCCTATATACTGCTGACTAAAATAAGTTATGCCAATATCCAATATGTAACCTATTCAAATTCGTCTCCAAATGACTGGTTTACATACAAACTACCATGGATTTAGGAAGCTGGAAAGTAGAAGGCGTACCATACGACTTTCGTGCCATTAATGAAATCAACCGATAGTCTTATAGGAAATTAGAAATGACTGCAAGAAAGGACATGGTTATGAAAGATTTTAAGAAAAGGAAGGTGCATCATACACAAATTCAAACTTGAGTGAGGAGGCTGTTAAGATGGAAATATAATAAGAAGCCACGCAACCTATATTACCAGGTCTACACCTTCTTCTGTATCATCCAGATAAAATAACAAAAAAATTTTATTTACTATGTTATGACTAATAGTCTAAAATATATACAATGTAAAGAGATTATAAGTAACTGTAAATATATTAGCATATTTATAACGTCTATATTAAGACATAGAGATAAAAAATATAAAATGTTGTTATCTCGGTTTTTATGAAATAAATTATATTTTTTAAAAACTACAAAGAAAGATAAAGTCAAATATTAACATGTTCATCATGTGAAATATAATAAATGTTTTTTAAAAATCAATAATTATAAATTTCTTTCATTGATTTCTGTGGAAAATTTTTCATTTTGATCTTACTGGAAAAAAATAATCCAGATAACCAAGAAATCAGACGCACTTCAGCTTAAATAAAAATAAGATGCCAAGCTAAAATCCAGATCTTTTTTAAAAACTAGTGCATTGTCCAATCCTATATAAAATCATAAACTGACCTTTCACATATCAATATAATGCCTAATTAAAAAAAGTATTTCAAAAGTGGAATTAGTATATAAACTTACGATAAAATTATGGGTCATACAGTTAGCTCAAAAAACTTTTGGGAAAGTGAAGAAACTTATAGAGAAAAGTAAAGGCAAAAGATAAACTGAATTACTCTTTGTCATATAGCTAAATAAAAAACAACCAAACAAACCTTTGGTCTGATGTTGTCAATCTCGTACAAGGTTAAAGGTCAGGGTGTTGCCAGTTGCGCCCCTTGTCATTTCCAACTAATACCAACACAGCATGGCAGGGTCGTATGCAAACGGCTCTTGAACTCCCACAGATAACCAAATGTGGAATTTTGGTGGGACAGTGATGGAACTTCCTTTGGGAACAATAAAGTCCCTGGCATCGTGACCAGCTAAGAAACGTTGTAGACGAGGTGTCTTTGCTCGTATTTTGTCACCTTCACCTGCAGATTTAATATTTTAAAAAATTACATAGATGGGATTGCTTAGGTATGCTGCTCAGGCCACATCAATGCCCCTTCCACGCTATTCTAGAGCAATGATATTGCGCAAAATCCACTAAAAGTGGCCCCTAAACACTTTACAAGGGCCCCATAGCCAACGCAACAACCTAACATGCAGTACGCGAGCAGACACCCTTAAGATTATATATACAATTTTTTTTTCTGACAGAGACATTGCGTTTTAACGGCCAGGTACTCATTATACCACCAAAGTATGGCAGAGACTAAACTATGTTCCCCTCTGATCCCAAAGGCAGAGAAGTCATTCCACACTCGACCACAATCTGCAAAAAGTCTAATCATTATTATCATTCTTTGAGCTTTTGAGCTTTTATTATAGCGCCAATATACACTAAAAGTGCTCAAAGTGCATTTACAGGGGGCCTGGCCAACAGCAACATTTAACATGTAGGAACAGACATACGCTGTATAGCGATTATACAATTTTTTCGGACAGAAACATGCTGTTGACGGCCAGGTACACTTTTTACACTGAGTACGGTGAGAGAAATGTGAGTAAAGAGTCTTTTCAAGGGTCAAACTATGCACTGAGCAAGGGGGCTCGAACCCAGGACCTTCCGATCCAAAATCAAGTGTCATACCACAAGACCACATAGGAGCACACATCATTTCTATTTATGCTCGGTTTGCAGTTTCTGAGATGATTCTTGAGTTTATAACGTTCCTTTTTCTGCCAAATTTCCTTTCTGTATCGGAAACGAAGTATAATACAACAACCGTATTGTTGTGTTTTTAAGGGTTTTAACGGGCGCATGCAACACAATTAGTTATATCAGTGCAGAAAAAAGGAAAAAAATGGAAATAGTAAAAAGTTCTAGAAGTATCAATTAAAATACCCAAGAGAAAGTAAAAACAAAGGGAACTGGAACAAAATAGGATCAGATGTGACCAAGAACTACCTTAATGTACTTTAGATCACCTATAGTAAAAATGTCATCCGTACACAAGCACAAGATTTCAACAAAGAGGAATACACTCAAATGCTACATTAATACATTCAAAATAACATAATAATAATGCATAAAGAGATATGACATTACAAGGAAAAAAATATCATCTCCCAAAACAATAACTAACATTGGACAGTTTCCCCTCCCAGCCATGAATCCGGCCCGGGCCAGACATAACCAAGAAAACACATTCCAAGACCAAGAACAGAAAGCATGTGGAAAACAGATATAGGGGGATAGGACAAAGTAAGTACCACCCTGCCCAATATGGAAGTCAGGAACCCCACCCAATCTTTTTTGTCAGAGATCTCTGCACAACCGAGACCTGGAATAAGTTTGTTTCTAAAGTGAGAGACAAACCAAGACTTTACTTGAAAAAGAAAAACCCAAAACAAACCACTACAATAACTATAATGAAACTTTCACAAAACAAAAAAAAGATTAAACCCTTGGTTTTTTAATTTAAAAGAAAAAAAAGAGAAAAAAAAGTAGTCCTATCAGAGCCATAATGGTCCATGGAGTTGGAGTTTATCCCAGTTTTTATAGCGATGACCGGCAATAGCAATTGCTTGCTAGCCTTTGGATAGACTCTAGTCTAATGCAAAGTACCTCTGCAGATCCTAACAGACCCCGCTACCCAATTACTGTTGGGTGGATCAGAAAAAAATAACTCGACTGCACCCGGATTAATACTCAGTCCCCTTTGCATGGAAGCGAGTGCTCTAAAAAAAAACTGAGCTATCTAAACCCCCAATTAAAAAAAAGAATCAAATATTATTACTGCTGATTTTAAAAAAAGGATGTTCCCCCCTCTCTGGAGTTTATTCAATTCCATTCATTTTTTTACCTTCTGTGACGCCTGGCGTGGTAGACTACCAGTAAATTCCATGGTCGATCTAGAATGTTCTGGGGGTAGTCCGTTGGTACCAGTGTACACCCAGGAGAACAAAGAATGGGGTTTGGATCTGTTTAAGCTATAGCCTGTGAATTTTGGGAACAACAGAACGGGAGCAGTGAACACATTATTCCATCATGAATTGGAGTGAAGTGATTGAAAAAAAACAAAAACAAATAACAAAAAAAAAAAAAACAATGAAAACAAAACAAAAACAAACAAAAAAAAAATCAAAGAGAAAACAAATTTAAAAACATTTTAAAAACCAAAACAAAGGAAAAAAAAACCCAAAAGAATAAGTTATTATAGAAGGTTCAATGTCAACTACACTAGGACAAGGAACACTTTTGGATTAAATTGATGGGCACTTAATTGCAGGTCCTGATAACCCTAATTGTTAAAGGACTCATTATTGTAATGGAAATACTCTCAAGCCAACGAATAACATTGTCCATTACAACAATGTTAACTCAAGCCCCTAATTGGCGTTTCGGCTATCAACCTCTGACAATATGCTGCACTTAGGCTTAACTCTCCATCAGAAAGCAAAAAAATCCATTTTTTTGTTGCCTGAAAAAGGCTTAACTTAGCCTAAAACTTTCTTTAAAAAAAATAAAAGCATTTGTCTTTTCGTGAAATTTTTTTTACGGTTAACATTTTTGTTTCAATTTTTTATAGCTCCTCATCTCAGGAATTCGTGATTCCATCGAATGATACTTTACTGTGACAAGTGAAATAAAAATGATTTTTCTAAGTAAATTTAGTCGATGTTATCTTAATTTTCTTTCTAAGGAAAAAAAATCAATATTGTGACTCGCCCAACACTCCTTTATATTATAAAAAAGTTTTACTGAATCACATTTCATTCTTTTGTCGTCAATGCTTGTGTGGAATTTGTGTGTTTGTGTGTGTGAATGTAAATATGTGTGTTTTGTAATATTTCTTAGAAGAATAAAGGGGATGGTGATGGGTGGAGAGTAATAGTTAAAGGCTGAGTGTAGATTGATATTATTCGGGGGAAAATCACTTTTCAAGATGAAAGAATATAGATAACACAAAGAAACTAACCAAAGTAATTAAAAACAAAAAAGATAAGAAAAGAAAAAAAGCAAAAAAAATAGAAAAAAAAGCAACTGGGTTGTAATCCATAGAGACCTTCTTGCATCATTACAATTTAACATAATGTACATGGATTCCAGATAAATTCAACACAGCCAACCAGAAAGATTAGCGAGTTTATCCATTACGGTGGGAACATGTTTAAATAAAGAACCAAATTGTGACAAACTAGAGATGTTGACTTTAAGCAGAATTGACTTTAAGAGTGTTGAATTTTAAAGC
>NW_027629598.1:0-15492 GCF_034508935.2 Berghia stephanieae | reverse complement strand
GAAAAGAAGAAAAAAGAAGAAGAAGAAGAAAAAGAAAGAAAAGAAAAAGAAGAAGAAGAAGAAGAAGGAAAAAGAAAAGAAGAAAAGAAAAGAAAAAGAAGAAGAAAAGAAGAAGAAGAAGAGAAGAAGAAGAAAAAAGAAGAAGAAGAAAAGAAAAGAAGAAGAAGAAGAAGAAAAGAAGAAGAAGAAGAAAAAGGGGAAGAAAAAAAAGAAAGAAGAAGAAGAAGAAGAAAAAAAGGAAAAAGAAGAAGAAGAAAAAAAGAAAAAGAAGAAGAAAAGAAGGAAGAAGAAGAAGAAAGAAGAAGAGAAAAGAAAAAAAGAAGAAGAAAAAGAAGAAGAAAAGAAGAAGAGAAGAAGAAAAAGAAGAAAAAAAGAAGAGAAGAAAGAAAAAAAGGAAAAAAGAAAAGAAAAAAGAAGAAAAAGAGAGAAGAAAAAAAGGGAAGAAGAAAGAAAAAGAAGAAGAAGAAGAAAGAAGAAGAAGAAAGAAGAAGAAAAGAAAAAAAGAAGAAGAAGAAGAAAAAGGGAAAAGAAGAAGAAGAAGAAAAAGAAAGAAGAAAAAAGAAGAAGAAAAAAAGGAAGAAAAAGAAGAAAAAAGAAGAGAAGAAAGAAAAAAGAAAAGAGAAGAAAAAAAGGAGAAGAAGAAAAAGAAAGAAGAAAAAGAAGAAGAAAAGAAGAAAGAGAAGAAAGAAGAAGAAGAAGAAGAAGAAGAAGAAGAAAAAGAAGAAGAAAAGAAAAAAAGGAAAAGAAGAAGAAGAAAGGGGGAAAAGAAAAGAAAGAAGAAAAGAAGAAGAAGAAGAAAAGAAAGAAGAAAAAAAAGAGAAAAAAGGAAGAAAAAAGAAGAGAAGAAAAAAGAAGAAGAAAAAAGAAGAGAAAGAAGAGAAAAGAAAAGAAAGAAGAAAAGAAAAGAAGAAGAAGAAAAGAAGAAAAGAGAGAAGAAGGAGAAGAAGAAGAAAAGAAGGAAGAAAAGAAGAAGAAAAAAAGGGAAAAAGAGAAGAAAAAAAAAAGGGAAAAAGAAGAAGAAGAAAAAAGAAGAAAAAAAGGGGGAAAAAAAAGAAGAAGAAGAAGAAGAAAAAAGGAAAAAAAAAAAAGGGAAAAAGAAAGGAAGAAAGAAAAGAAGAAAAAGGAAGAAGAAGAAAAAGGGAGGGGAGGAGGGGGGGGGGGGGGGAAAAAGAAAAAGGGAGGAAAGGGGGAGGAAAGGAAAAGAAGAGGAGGAAGAGGAGGAGGTGGATGGGTTTTAGAGTTCTTGGAAAAAGTCAAAAAAAAATGATAAGGACAAAAATGATCCACCCGGGGACTTTGCAAAAATAGCAAATTTTGTGGAGAAAAGATGGGAAAAAGAGTACGCTTAAGGCAAATTGTGCGGGAGGGTTGGAACGCATGAAGGGGTGATACAAGCCTTCACTTGAGAAAAAGACATTGACGTCCCCCCATTTTTGTTTTATTTTTAGCCACCCTTTTTTTATGAGCATTTTTTTAAAAAATATATATGTTATAATATATATTTTTTTTTTTTTTTTTGGTAAATTAAAAAAACCATCGGATCAAAAGGTCCGGGGTTTGAAATTTTTTTCAACGATTGCAAAAAACTTTCTCTCTTTTTCTTTGTTTATAAAAAGTGTCAAAGACTGTATTGGAAATTTATAAAAATCTTTTGGTGCGCAGAATACAAATCACGTTTTTAGTTTTGGGTAAAATTGTCATTAAATCGGGAGAAAGATACAATTATGGTGAATAGAAGTACATACTAATACCATCCCTTTTGGGTTCAAAAATATTATTTTCCTTGGGGGGGAAATTTAAACTATTTTTCTTTTCTTTTTTCATTAAATCGTTATACTTTGCTCGTTAAAACTCGAAGTCGTATGTTATTGGGCACGATAAAAATAACTGTTTAGAAAATACAAAAAAATAAAGAATTGGGTATTTTATTTTATTTTTACTTTACATTCTTTTTTTTTGTTCTTTTCTTCTAATGTGTGATAAAAATATTGCAATACTTCCGTGAGGGGCAGGCCCACTGTTTTGCATACTCCTTTCCCGGGCAGAGGATAAAAATAGGTGGATTGTATTGTTTAAATTTATACACCCCCAAACTAACAACTTGTGATTGAGTCCGCTTTTGCCGGGCACGATTAAACGCCTTGTTTGCTAGAAAAAAGTGTCAAAATATTATTGCTATTTTGAAGTTTTGTACGAAGTTCTTGATGATGATTATGCCTTTATTTTTACTATTGCCGTCCTTTTAAAAGCTGCCTTGTGTTTAAAACTTTGTCGTCGGTGTGTTTAATGTTATTAGTATTAGGCCCTTTTTGAAAGCTCTGCAAATTAAAACAAAACAAAACAAAAAAAAAACAAAAAACCCCACAATTCTTGTGTAAAAAATACACAAAAAAAAGGAAAATTTTTTTTTTTTAAATCATTAAAAAAAATTAACAAAAAATTTTAAATTAAAAAAACAAAACAAAAAACAAACAAAAAAAAACAACATGCAAACAAAAAAAAATAAACAAATAATAATAACAACAACAAAAACACCTCACAAACAGCACCACACACACACACAAAACACCCCACACGCTCCACGTGAAAGTAAAACAACACCCCCCCCAAAAGAAAAAAAAAAGGCAAAAGAACAAAAAAAAAAACAAAACAAAAAAAAAACAAAAAAATGATCAAACCAAACCAAACCAAACGGTTTGTTTTTAAACACTCACAAATATTGTTAAAGTAACGTTTTTCTGCTTAAAATGAAGACTTTTAATTTGATTATCCGTGTCCAAATGATATACTAGTAGCAGAAGCGGGGGGGGATTCCCCAAACCCGGGGTTTGTAAAAAACAAAACGGAACATTGAAAATGGGGGGGTTCCCGATAGGATTTTTTCCCCCCCAAGCCTCTGATCCATTCCCACACTTGTCCCACTATGTGGTCTATGGTATGACACTCGCTTCGGTTTGGGAAAGGTCCGGGGTTCGGCCTCGCTCGCGAAAGTTGAGTTCTTGGAAAAGCTCTTTTTACATATCATTGTGAGATGAGCCCCTGGCGAAAACGCGTTGCTTTGTCCGAAAAATGTAATATCGTAACAGGGTCATGTCCCTCCCATTAAAATTTTGTGTTGACCGGGGGCCCCCCTTTAAAAAAGCCTTTGAGCACTTTTGGTGGATATTGCGCTAAAAAAAAAAAAGCCAAAAACCCCAAAGCTCAATCACCCTATACTGATATCAAAAAACCTGTTTTTCTTGGCCGGAACAGCGATTACGGGGTCCACCGGAAGTAATTTTTTTTGTTTTTGTTGTCTGAAGAACACATGCTATTTATTATTGTTTCCCCTCTTTGGTTTAAAAATTTGATCGATATCTTAGCAAATATTTCGTAAGTGGGATTCAATAGTTGATGTCACGTCGCCCAGAAACGGCGGCCATCGTGGTTTAAACAAAGAAAATCGAACTTTTTATTCTTCTGCGGGCTAGAATTTTTTCTTGTCTTTTGATCGAATGGAAAAGTCAAACATAATCAGTTTTATAAGTTTTTCTTTTTTCTCGGGATACGCTTTTGGCTGTCGAAAAAATTTTTCTAGGGCGCCCGCCTTTGTTCCGAATTTTAGAGTCAGTTGCTAAGTTTATATGTGTCATTACGGGGGGAAGGACGTTAAAGGTATTTTAAAATTATTTAACAAAACCAAAGCATTGCACTTATTCTCTTTTTGAATGCAAATTGACCAATAAAATTCCACGCCTCAGTTTCCTCAAATTTGAGGTCGTTAGGGGATAAAGGGAGATACGACGTGGGTTTTTTAAAGCTCTGATAACCCCATTCCTAGGGTCATTTTTGTAAGGAAATCTAACCCCCCAAAATTGGAAATTTATTGTCCAAAAGCAATGATAAAACCGGCCCTTAATGGGGGTTTGTATGTCAACCTGATTTTTTTACCCCCGGGTTAAATATCAATGCGTTGTTTTGTCTTTGATTTTCGAAGCAAAATTTTGTCAGAGTTATTGACGCCTATGAAAAAAAGTTTGGTTACAAAAACCCCCCACGGAATATGAAATGGAGAAAAAGATAAAGGGAGAAAAGCTGACTCTGAATAACACCCATTTATGGGTCAATTTATCCCTTTATCTTTATCTCCTTTTGTTTGATCTTTTTGGGCCCCTTTTTTTTATTATTTTAAAAGGTGGGTTTCGTAAATTTGTAATTAAGGATATAGCAATTTTTCTGGATTTTTATGATATTTGCGCTGTCATTATCGCCCTCCCTTTCGTTTAAAAAAAAACATTGTTTTGTACCACAATGTCGCGAAATAATCATAAATTCTGGCACTTTTATTCCATTTTTAAACCCCTCTCCTTCCACCATTTAAAGATTTTTCAAAAACTTAACCCCCCAATCCCAAAAAATTTTTTGTATCACTCAACAAAATAGCATTTAAATTCTTGCGATACAAAATTTCTTTAGAAAACAACTTACAATACACTGTTAAATTTTTTTAAAAATTTTTTGAGATATACAGAAGAAACTTAAATACGAAAAAGCTTTTTGGTTTGTAACAAAATGTGACTTTTTCCCTAAAGTTGGAAAAGGAGAGGTTAAAACGAGAGTTTCAATTTTTAACACAATTATTCGAGTAAATTACTTCCGTTTTTAGTACCTCACTCCCCCCGGGATGACTTCATTAATATAGAAAACTTTCAATAAAAACACTGCGAAGCCCCCCGGGTTTTTTAAAAATAAATATTTTTATTTTGTTTATGAGAATATAAGGAAAAAGGGAAAACATGGTAACTTAGACCCAGAAATTTTTTATTATTATTATTTTATTTTTTATTTTTATTATTATTTTTATTTTTATTATTATTATTATTATTATTATTTTATTATATTATTATTATTATTATTTTTATTATATTATTATTATTATTTTTTAATTAGGGGTTTAAAATAGTAGTATAGTAGTAGTAGCGTAGATGTATAGTAGTGTAGTAGTAGTGTAGTAGTAGTAGTAGTAGTATAGTATTTTAGTAGTGTTGAGTAGTAGTAAGTGTACAGCAGCGCACAGTAGTGGCAGCATCAACGGTCAGCGGCATAATTTGGTGGCATGGTACTCAATGCAATGGGCCCAACCCAAATGATCGGAAACAGAAATAAAAAAAAAAGCGATTGCTCAAGGGGGTCGGATCACGGCCCACCCGCCCATTGACGCTGCGTTTAATGTCTTGTTTGCATAAATGGCGTTAAAACTGATCAATAGGGTCTCATTGTTATGTATACTAGGCGTTTTTTTTTACAGTTCCGTAAAGAGGGTGCTGGGGGTTTTTTTAACACTTCAAGGGTGTCGCTGTCTATTGGCTCAAAGGACTACGTATTTTAAAAAAAGATATATGAAAAATTTTAAAGATTAGGGACGCATTTTGCCCCATGAAACTTTGGGGTGGTCTTTTATAATTGTAAAATAAGGGGCAGCACCGCGGACCGGTGAAAGATAAAATTTTTAAACCGTATCTTAAAAAAGGTGCAATCAAACAAGAAAGAAAATTACAAGAAAAAAAACAATCACCCCAAAAATCATTCCCCCTCGAGGGCATCGAACCTTGACCCCCTAATCATTATTTGCAAAAATCTTTTTAAATTGTATTTTTCTTTATTGTTTTTGTTGGCCCCTTTTTTAACATATTAATATAAAAGGAAAATTCAAAGTACATACATTTTAACCAAAAATGATGCAAAATTGGGCGAGCAGCGTTTGAATTTCGGCCCCCCTTATTGGGAACTCCCTTCCAAGACATATCAAGACAGAAATATGCAATTTTTTTTTTTTTTAAACATATTAAAACGCTTTTTTTTAATATGTACACTGTAAATTAATTTTTTTGTTTCAATTGTATGTAGAGTGGAAGTTGTCTACTCATTTTATTATTATAGTTTATTATTTTTTATTTTAAGTGTTTTGAGTTGTTGTTAGGGGGTAAACCCTATAAAAACCATATATTACGTACTCTGACGTGGTGTGGGAAAGTGGGAAACCATAACATTTTTTTTCAGTCTTGTATACCTTATCTATAAAGGGGAAACCCCCGTTTACGACCCCTTTCCGAATCGAAAACCTCCTATAACCATTGCCCCCTGGCCCCGTTTTTTTTTTCTTTTTAAAGATCAGTAAAAAAAACCCTCCAAATAACGACGCATTTTTGATAAAACCCCCGAAAAACGACATCTTTTGACGATTTTGGGCAGTTTTCGTAATCGTGATATCTATTTTTTTGATTGTTTTATTTTCATTTTGATCCAGGGCAAGGCCTCGGCCGTGCCATCGGCTGTTTTTTGGGAATTTCCCACTTTTTTTTTTTCTCCTGGGGCAAAAAAAAGACAGAAAAAAGGGAAGCAAAGGATGCGGGAAAGAGGATAGTTCAAAAAGTGTTAGAGGCCAAGTTAAACATTTTTAATCAGTTCACTGTTGTTGTGGGAAAAAAAAAAACCGTTTGAAATATTTGGCCAGAAAAATTTGTCCTTAAAATTTCGACGTTTTAAAATACCCTCCTCTTTTGGCAAAACCTTCAATCGGGGTTTTAAGAAAGATTTCGCGAAGTTCAAGTTTGAGGTTTTCCCAAGTGAGGGTCATTTAATCTAGGGAAATATTTCAAGGATGGTTTTCTGGCCAAATTTTTAGTACTTTTTTTTCCAGAGTACGGCATTTTTGGGGTAAATAAAATTAATTAAAATAATATCTTATTTTCGAAACTCAACCCCCAGAACGGCCACTTTAAAAAAAAAAACAAAAAAACAAAAAAATTAAAAAAAAAAAAAAACAAAAAACAAAAACCGGGGTATTTAAGTTTGGCCAGAACACTCGTCCTTCAAATATCGATAAAATTAATACCCTCTCCGGGAAAAATCTTTCAACCTGAGATTTGCGAAAAAAAATTATTTATCGGATGAGGGTCAATATTTAACGTCGTTATTTGAGGGAGAGTTTCTGACCAAAATTTTAAATAAGTATTCGTTTGTTTGTTTGTTTTTTTTTGTTTGTTTTTTTTTTTTTGTTGGGTTTTTTTTTTTCCAAAAAGTCCCAAATGGGGGGCGTATGTTTTCCTTTTTCTGATCGTTGGCAATCGGTCGGGTTTGGTTTCTGTCCCAAGTTATTTATTCTTGAATTTTTTAAATATTAGGCTGTATAAACATCTTACATCACACGTTTTATTAAATTTGGCAATAGGGAAAAAGAAAACCATTTCTCTATGAAACCGTTGTGGTCGTATTATAATCGTTTTTATTCTAGCCTTCTGATGAATTTTCTGGATGTGAAGGGAAAGAGCGCTAAGGAAGAAGAGTGACATGTTTAAATTTCCTTATAATGGCCAAAGTGCTGTAATATGCCCCAGACCTCCAACCCGGGGTAAAGGTTCGCAATATAAAGTGCTTATTTTATAATTATTTTATTATTATTTTTTTATTATTTTTTTTTTATTGTTAGTTTTATTTTATTATTTTTATTATTATTATTTTGTTAGTATTATTTTATTATATTATTATTATTATTTTATTATTTTTTATCATTATTATTATTATTATTATTATTTTTTTTTATTATATTATTATTATTATTATTATTTTTTTATACAGGTATAACAGGGTCATGTCAAGTCCTGCATGTTAAAATGTTTTTGTTGGCCCGGGACCCCCGGTAAAAAGTTTTTAGCACGTTAGTGGATAATTTTCCGATATAAAACCACTTAGTTTTTTGTTTTTTTTTTTTCTTTTCTTTTTTTTTTTTTATATATTAAAATTGTGGACCCCTGCTGTGGGCCCAAAATAGAAATTTGTTTTACGTATGAGGACTACACTTTCCTTCCTCAAAATTTTTTCAAAATTTTCTAATATCAGATTTTAAGAGCAAATAATATGATTATTTTGTATCTTTTATGCTATTAGACATGCTTTCGTTTTTAAGTTTTTATTATAATTTTATTAAAATATATTATAATATTTTCCTTTTTAAGACGGAATTAGTCGGGGAATTTTTGGTAGTGGTAGAGCTTTAGATATCTCTTAGGGGGTTTTTTTTATTTGGGGGGGGGCGGGGAAGGTTGGGGGGGCGGGGGGGGGGGGGGGGGGGGGGGGGGCCATTTTTTTTCTTTCCCTTTTTTGTAATCTCAACTGGGCAATTATTAATTTTAAAGGGCCCTATCCAAAGGTAGCTAGCAATTGCCATTGTCCCTTTTACGCTATAGAAACCGGGGAAAACTTTCCTCTCCCCCGGCCCCCAATGGGTCGAAGGGCTCTTTTTTTTTCTTCTTTTCATAATGTTATAAGAATAGTAAATTTTGATAAGAAGGGTTTTTTCATTTTTTGGGATCGCACCTTGGCCTTTTCCGCTTCGCTGGGTTTCCCCTTTAAAAATAAATTTTTCCCTTTTACGGCTGAAATATAAACGGGGAAATTTTCGGTGTCCGTTAACCTTTTAATAATCCGTTAGATGATTTTTATTTTTTTTAGGGGATGGGGGGGGGGGGGGGGGGATTTTCTTCTTTTCCTGTTTCCAGAGGGTAGTTAGCAATTGATTTGCCATTTCACGCGGAAAAAACCGGGGGTAAGTTTCCGGGTTTCCGGCCCCAAAGGGTTGAAGGGCGTTTTTTTTTCTTGTTTACTTTATATTTTTTCCCCAAAAAATAGTTTTGCTGCAAGAGATTGCTACACTATTTTTTTTTGCAATTGGCCTTTCCAAGTTCTGGCTTTCTTAAAAAAATAAACCAACACATTTTTTTAAAGATTTGGCCAAAAATGTCCTTCAAATATCGATTGATGAAAATGACCCTATTCTTTTCCAAAACTTCACTGAAGTCCTAGGTTTGAGATTTTTTGAGGAGGGTCACATAACAATGATTCACCTTTATTTTTCTAATTTTAAAACATTTATTTTAGTAATGCAAAAAAAGAACGGATTTTCTACTCCAGTTTAAATTTTCTTTCTAATAGTGACCCAAGCTCAAATGGGATTATGTCGGAATGACCCGATCGAAAAAGTCAAATTAAAAGGGAAACTGGGCAAAATTTTTAAATTTTTGAAATTATGGTAAAATTTGCAACCGTTGTATTCATTTTCCTCAATAAAGTTTTTTAAAATCACGCAAATTGATTTTCTGGCTCAAAATTTTTAAATTTTTACATTTAATGATCCAAATTAAAACCTTTTGAGGAGGGGCCAATATTGGTTTTTTCTAATTTCCTCTTTATCAACACCGTTTTGACTTTTAAAAAAAGGGCGATGTAATTAAAAGTCATTCTAATATCGATTTTTTTAAGGGCGAGTTTTCTGGCAAAAATTTTAAAATTTTTTGGGGTTTTTGTGTGTGTGTTGTTGGTTAGAATGCTCTCTTGTTACAACACAAATTTTTCTAGCCTTGTTTTTCGCTGATAAACCTCAATATATTGCTTGTTTTAACAACTGCTCTGATGCAGTGTCAAAAAAAGAGGAAAAAAAAAAAAAAAATTAAAAAAACATCTACAAAACTCAATTTTCTTCCCGATGATAAGAATTTTTTTTTAAGATGTATTTTTTTTTTCCTCACTGCTGATGATTTTCGGGTCCGCGGTATCCCCGATTTTGGGGAAAGGGAAAAAGGAAATTTCCTATTTTTAAAAAAAACCATTTCCCCCCATTCAAAATGTATGGGTGAAGATTATGTATGGGGAAAAAAAGATGCAGTTTCCACTCTCTAGAAGTTGCTAAGTATCAATGTATTTTACTTTTGGGGGGGTAATCCCCGACCTCCATATGGGCAGGGATGTACTTGCTGGTCTTCTTTTTTCCCCATGTTTTTTTTTCCCCCTTTTCCAATTTCTTTTTCTGTTTTTGCTTGGAATAATTACCTTGGTTTTGGTCCTGACCCTTCCGGGAAAATCTTTGGCTGGGGGGGGGAAACAGTCGAATATATAATCTTTTTTTTGGGAGTGAATTTTTTTCATTGTAAAACATCCTGTTATTACATTTTTTTTTAATTTTTTAACATGATTTTTTAAACATTTGGTGTATTCCCCATTAGTGGGGCTGTCTGGTGTTTGGGTTAGACTTTAGGGGTCTCAAAATAATACACGATAGTGATATGATAGTGTTACTGATAGTGATGTGATAGTGATAGTGATAGTGATAGTGATAGTGATAGTGATAGTGGCTTTTTTGGGTCAAATCTGTTCCCTTTTTTAACCGATTCCCCCTTTTTTTACTTTTTCCTCAAGTCTTTTATTGTAATCAATAATGTCTTTAATATCAAATTTTCTTCCTTTTTTTGGCGCTATATGACCTTAAATGTTGCAAGGCCGGTAAAACCCCTTAAAAACAAAAGACAAAAAAAAAAAAAAAGATAGTTTATCATCTCACTTGTCTAAAATTGGGGGGTTTTGCAGTACAAAAAGGGGATTTAAAAAGGCAATGGGAGGATCTTATTCATGTTTTCTCCCAAACCCAAATCATCTCACATGATTTGTTGCTTACAACGATTAGTTTCTTAAAAAATGTTAACACCTGCTTTTTCATGAAAAATTGTAAACTACCAGTGTGCCCCGCTGAAAAAATGACCCTATGATGTAATATTTTAAAAGCTGTGAAACTTTTACTGTGTCGTCACTTTGAGCACATTCTGTAATGTGACCAATGGCCCGACCCAAAGGAAAGGGAATAGAAATATGCAGATCGTCACTCCGGCCTTTGTTATTGTTTTTGGGCCCTCGGTTTGTGGTTTTCTCATAACTGATTAACCCCGATATAAAAATTCAGGTTACACGAGGTGTTTTGTTTTTCCGTTTTACTTCCGGATGGCAATGTTAGAACTCCTTTGGGCCCGGCTTCTATCTATAGATCACGCCCATTGCTCTTAAGGGGGGGGTTGTCGTACAAAGGGCATAAGGCAATTTTTCAAACGGGTTTTTTCCTTTTGTCCCCTTTTTTTCCTTCAGCATGTTTAAAGTGAGTGTAAATTACGAACAACGTTTGAATTACGACTATTTTTTAGCTCCAATTGGGTTCAGTAGTTGATGTCACGGCGCCCGGAACGGCGGCATCTTGGTTCTAAACAAAAAAACATTTTTTTATTCTTCAACGGCTAGAAATTTTCATATTCTTGGACCAGAATGTGTAAAAACAAAACATGACAAATTTAGTTTTTTTCCCTCTGAAACGCTTTTATCCCGGCCGGGGAAATATTCATCGTCGTCCGCCATTGTTCCCATAGTTTTTGACCCGTGTTCTAAGTTTCCATCTATTAGGAGGGAAGTGACGTTACACATTGAATCCTATTTTAGAACTTACAATGAAATCTTAAGTCATAAAAACTTTTTTGGTTTGAAATTTGATGCCAAAAACATAATTTGTAGGATTTTTTAAATGTTTTTAAATTTGGGGTTAATTGGTGATTTTTTTAAGGGCCTAATGGTCCAATAAAATGGAGAAAAGAAAAGGGGGTAAATCGTTTATGAAAAGAAAAAACAAAACAAACACGTTTCGGCAAGTAAAAATGTTTACGGGCCGAAAGCGTTTGTTTTTTTGTTTATTTAGGTCAGTTTACTCCCTTTTTCTTTATCCCACAATCTTTAATTTTCCAAAAAAAAGGAATTTTTAGATTTTCAAGTTCAATCTGCATGCATTCTTTATCTATTTTGTCTCATTTCATTCATGTACATGTTTTACATTGTTACCGTGCACCAGTGCCTGCTCCCCCCAAATTGAACTCCTAGTGTACACTGGTTGTATTAGAAATTAGAAATCATCACAAGTTGTAAAACACCCCTCTCTTTGTGATAATATCGTTGTTGTACATTGGGGGCGTCCCCCACTTAAAATTTGTGTCTGACAGACCAAAAAAAGACAAGTCCCCTTTTCTCAAATGAAAAAAAAATCGTGAGTTGTATTCAAAATTCAACCAAGGGGGTCACTTGTTTCCCCGGCTTTTAAGGACAAATCACCAACCTGCACAAATTAATCTTAAAAATGACGTCAAACATAAGTCCTAGAGGGTTAGTGTATACTTTAAAATATGTTAAAGTGGTACATTTGGGTAATTTTTTGCTGTAATGAGTCACTGGATTTTTTTTTTGGTTTTGTTGTGTTTTTATTTTTAAATATTTTTTTTTGCAGAGTTTTTTTTTTATTTTACACATAAAGCAGCCTTCCAGGTAAAAGGAAAACTTTAGGTCACTTATTTTTTGGTTTAATTCTGATTCACGTCGCCCCGCAACGGCGATCGTGGGTTTTAAACAAAAAATTTGTACTTTTTATTCTTTGCTGGCTTTGTTTGAGCCAGTTACTAAGTTCCATGCGTCATTACGAGGGAAGTGACGTTACGATGTTTTTAAGCGTTTGCTTAGGGCCTCATAGAAAACAAAAAAAATATGCATTTAAAATTTTTTGGCCCGGGAAAAACCCCCTTAAATATTGTATCGATTAAAATGACCCCCCCCTTTGGGCCAAAACTCTCAAACCAGGTTTTGTAAAGTCTCCCCCTTTGAGACTTTCGCCAAGATGAGGGGCATTTTAAAAGACCGATATTTGAAGGGGATTTTTGGCCAAAAACTTTTTAAAAGTATTTTTTCGGGGGAGACAGTAAAGCTGTTATCCTTTTTAGCATATTTTTTTTTTTTGGGTGTGTGTGTGTGTGGGGGTGTGTGTTGGGGTTGTGTGTTTTTTGTTCTTGAAATAGTTTTTCTTTTTCTATTTTAAAAAAAAACAATTTTGATGTCATTTAGAATGAATTATCAGGGGTATTCCCCGAATTCAATAAAGATTATTTAGTTTTGATTGGTACCCATATCAAGTGTTATATTGGGTTTTTGAAAACAATTGTCTATAGATCTCATTTACTTTTTTTAATTTTTCTTTTTTCCCTCCTTACCACCCCTAGGATAAACGTCACATTCGTTTTGTGAAAGACAAAATTTTCATTTGATTTTCTTGTACATCACAAAATTTTAAAGAAACTGCTTTTGGGTTACAGCTTAAATATAAAAACGTGCTGAGAGCTCACAAGTTACTTTTTTTTTTTTGGTAAGAAAAGCTATTTTTGTTTGGTTTGGGGAATTTTCGGGGGGGGAAAATTTTAAAATAGTTTTAAGGGGGAAAAGTTAATATTTTTTTTTCTCATTGTGAACCCAAAAAAATTAATCGTTCCGGTTGTTACTGCCATTTTTGTAATAAATTTTTATAAACCAATTTTTTGGAAGGTATATTGAGGGGGGCACTGACTCAAAATTTTACGATCATTTTTCATACGACGGCTAACTTGGCTGATTGTTTTTCATGCAAATTTTTTTGTTTTTTTCCATTGCGTTTTTTAAAAAAGAGGCGTTGAAAAGCCTATAATAAAGATTTTGGGAAAAAACTTAAACTGGGTTGGCATTTCGATTGTAGAATTTAATTTTGGGTCAAACGGGTTGACATCTGACGTCACAATAATTCTGTACCCAAGCTTTTCGTCATTTTCTATCCCCTTTTTTCCCTTTTTTTTGGTGCTGATGGGCCCTAATATGGTAAAGGCCGTAAAACCCTTTAAAAAAAAAAAAACCTTTTTGTCGGGTTTCGAAGGCAGAAAATTTTGTATTTCATGGAATGATACTGGAAAATTTTACGTGTGCTTTTGATGGGGGGCCCCCTGAAAAATGAGGATATTGATTAGCCGTTATTTTTATTATCTAAATAGATTTTAATTTTTTTCATTATCTACCCAGTAGATTGTTTTGAAATTTTTTTTTTACGTTCGATACTACCCCCCGCTTTATTTTTGGGCAATTTGTATTCCTTTTTTCATTTAAAGCCCCCAAATTGTGGTCCCAAAAATTTTTTCATTTTTTGAAAAAAAATCAAAAAACCCATGAACGTTTTTTTGCTCTTTACAGATGCAAAGGTATATTTTTATTTTCTATTTTTGTAACTGTTTTCCTGTTTGATTAAACTCAAAATATTATTTAAAAGTAATAGACCAAAAAAAAAAAAAAAAAAAAAAAAAAAAAAAAAAAAAAAAAAAAAAAAAAGAAAAAATATAACAGTTAAAAAAAAAAAACCCCTAAAAATAAAAAAATGCCCAAAAACCCCGGAATTTTTTGGGGCGAAAACCCCCTTTTTCAAACCCAAAAATGAAAAACAATGCCGTCGATCAGTTTTTTTTTAAAAAAAAGTTTTGATTTTTGTTTTCACGTTTTTTAAAAAAATTATTGCTGAAAAAAAGGGGGTTTGGGTCCAAAAAATTTTGTGTTTTTTGTCATATTCATATATATAATTTATATTTTTTTTTTTTGAACTGTTTTTTATATTCTTTTTTTCTATTCTTTTTTCCTTTACCTTTTCCACTTGGGAACCGTGCCATCGTAAAATTAAAAGCCTGACATGACCAAAAAAAGACGTCAAAATGCCAGTCTTTGCCACAAAAAAAACTGTCGGGTTGTATTAATAGTTCAACCCAAGGAATCCCTTTTTCTCCTTGAGCTTTCCCCAACGACAACTCACTGGACCTCACAAAATTAAAAAAAAGAATAAATCCAGTCCAAGAGGGGGTTTCCGTGTCAGGCATTAAAAGTTCGAAGTGACGTTTCAGGTCTTTTTTTGTTTTTGCCTCCGGTTATGAGTATGCTCACGAACTGATTAACACGACTATAAACCTCAAGGGGTAAACCCCATTATGTGTGGGTCCGTTTTCCTTCGGGTGGCAATGTTAGACTTCTTAGCCAAGCGCATACTATCTTACACACTTTTTGTGTGTTGGTCCGGGGTAAACGGGGCAACACACAAAACGGTGCACCCCTGAAATTTATAGGGGTTTTTACAGTTCAGTGAGCATGATCAAAAACGCGGTTGGCAAAAAAAATAACAAAGTAGTGACTCATCTTTTTAAAATCTATATGTTCACATGGTACTTTTTTATACAATTACATAAAATCAGTCCCAAAAAAAGTAGACTTTTGTACCCGTAGTAAAGCCCCGGTGGGCAGGGGTACATACTGGTCTTCATCCCCCTTTTATCTGTTTTCCAAATTGCTTTCTTCTTTGTCTTGATGAGATTTCTTGGTTTTTTCCGGCCCTGGCCCCCAGTCCCGGATGGAAGGGAAACATCAAATCTAGTTTCGTTTTGGGAGATTTTCTTTTCCCTTGTAAATCAATTCTCTGTTAGTATTATTATTGTTATTTTTTGTTTAAATTTGGGCCCTTTTAGTGTTTCCTCTTTGTTGGTTTTTTTGCTTTGTCTGGGTTGGACTTTTTGGTGATCTCAAACAGGGCATTGGTGGTATGCTCTGGATCTACATTGTCCCCATTTTCCTGTTCCCCTATTCTTTTTTTTCTTGGGTGAATTAATTGTAATTCTAGAACTTTTTACCCGTCCCTTTTCTTCCTTTTTTCTGGCGCTGATATAACCTAAATGTTTGGGAAGCGGCCGAAAACCCTTAAAAAACAAAAAAAACCAAAGCCCGGTAAAAATTTTTTGTTTAAATAGAATTTGTTTTAAATTGCATTTAATT
>NW_027629596.1:0-15491 GCF_034508935.2 Berghia stephanieae | reverse complement strand
TTATGGAATCATCATAAATGATAAAACATTACCTCTCCAGCTGCAGTTTGATAACAAGCTGCTTTTGGTCTCTCAAAACCAAAAAAAGTCCCCAAGCCTTTGGGGGGCCCGCAGTGGGGGTGAATTCAGTAAAATATCAAGAGCTGAAAAAACATACAGGAAAAAATATATTGTGAAATCTAGTAGAGAGAGAGAAAAGAGAGGAGAGAGGAGAGAAAGGAGGGAGAGAGAGAGAGAAGAGGAGAGAAGAGAAAAAGAAGAGGGAGAAGATAGAGGAATTAGAAGAGAAGAGAAGAAAAGAGGAGGGAGAGTTTAAAAAGGAAAAGGGAAAAGAGGGGGGGGGGGGGAAAAGAGAGAGAAAGAGGGAGGGGGGGGGGAGGCCCTGGGTTTTTTTATCTTTTTTTTTTTCAACCCCATTAAACAAACAAAAATTTGCCCGTTCATTTTTTTTTATTTTTAGTTCCTTTCATAAGCCTTTAGGGCCCCAAAATTGAGCCAGCCGTTTTTAACACTTCTATAGAAATGAAACAGACAATAACAATTGCAGCTTTATCCAATTCACTGCTGGTGGGACAGGGAAGAGTCCAGAAAAAGAAAATTGGATTGGCAGTGATTGGGGTAGCGGGGAAAATCAAATTAAAAGGACCCCAAGGGGGAAAAAAAATTTTGCGATAAACTAGTTGTCCTATTCAAAAGGTAGCAAGCAATTGATATTGTCATTTTTTTTTTACACCAGAGAAAAAAAACCGGGATAAAACTCAGGCTTGAAGCAGCAAAAAATTGCATTGTTTTCCAGAAATGAAATTTAACCATTTTTTTTTGAAGCAGAGTAAGTGGTTTTGGTTGTGTTCAGATTATTTTTTTGCAAAATGGAAATTAACGATATAATAACAGTTAAATTGGGCTTTTACCTTTGCGACCCTTTCATTCACAAAATATGGCCCAAAACAGTTATGATATCAAGCTATTAAAAAAAAAATGGTGGAAATGAAAAATTTGACCTTTCCCTGAAAAAGTTTCCTACCCCACCGACAACAGAACAAGGATTTTAAATTTTGAATATTTCCCATAAATACACTTTGTGAAGCAAAGACCTTGTTTCAGTTTTTCTTGGTTTTTCCTCCACCCACTTGTCCCCAAAATTTTTTGGAGCTTTTTCCCAAAAAACGAAAATTTTTTCACTTTCTTGGTTTAACTGATGATAGAGAAGTGAGTACGTCTAAAAAATAAAAAAATTTGGTTTTGTTAAGAATTTTCTAGCCCAACCCTATACTTTTAATTTTAAAAAAAAAAAAAAAAAATTTTTAAAGAAAAATTTTCCATTATCTTCAAATCGAAAAAGGGGAAAACTTTCTTTTTTAAAAAGAAGCCAAAGTTGGGCTGAAAAAGCCATTAAAACAAACTATAAAATTAAAAAAAAGAAAAAAAAAAAAAAAAAAAAAATAAAAAAAAAATTAAAGATTTTATAAAAAATAAAAAAATTTAAATAAATAAAAATAAAATAATAAAAAAAAAAAACAAAAATTTTTTCCCAGAGAAAAAAAAATCCACAAGAACAACCCCATTTTAAAAGGGGTTTTTTTTAAAAAAAGTAGTCCCCCCAACCAACAACCAACACGAGGAGGGAAAAATTTTTACTTTTTTTTTTTTTTTCGGACAGAGACAAACGTTTTAACGACCCGGGGTCTCATAAAAAATTTTGGGAATGGGAGTAAAAGACCCTTTTTTCCAAAGGACTAAAAAAACCTTTGGCGTTCAAAGGGGGTTTTTCCAAAAACCCGGGGGGGAAACTTTCTAATCTAAAAGCGAGTATAAAAAACCCCCCCAATTTTCCTTTAAATAGTAAACAAAACTAACCCCTTTCCCCCTTTTCCGGGGACAACTAGCTTACTTTTTTTTTCCACACATTTTTTTGAACGACTCCTTTTTTGACCCCTTCCCCAAGGGGCGTTTTTTGGGGCTTTTTTTTCCCCAGAATTTAAGGGGTGTAAAACCACCCCCCCCCCCATTTTTCCCAGCCAACACACACCTCCAGCCCTTTTTGGGGGTGGAAAGGGAAACCCCCCGTTCAGCAAAAAAGCCCCTTTTTTTGGGTTTTTTTTTTGCCAGGGACCTAAAAAATGTTTACAAATGAAAAACACAAAAAAAAAAAATTTGCAAGAAAAAAAAACAATTTTGGGGTTTTTTTTTTTGGATTTTAAAAGGGGGGGGCCCAAAAAGTTTCCCCAACTTTTTACTGCAACCCCAAACCCCCCCCCGGCCCCCCCAAATCAAAGCCCTTTTCTTTCATAAAATTTTAAACGGGCCCTAGGGGTTTTCATGGAAAAACCCCCCGTTTCATCCCCCTTTAAATCGATAAACCTAAAAAAAAAACCTAAAAATTACTTTTTCCCCTTTTCTTTTTTTCCCAACCAACCCCCGTTAAAACCCCATGGTTTTTTTTTTTTTTTTTACCTTTTCCTTTTTTTATTCCTTTTTTTACCCTTTGGGAGAGAAAGGGGATTTTTTCAATTTTTCATTTTTACGTCGTTTTTTAGGTGTCCTAAAAATTTGGCAATGCCCCCTTTTTTTTTTTTTCTTTTGTGAAAATTTGAAACCCCTTTTAGTTTTTGCTTGTTTTTTTAATACCCTTCAAATAGTTTTTTTTTTTTCCCTCTGCCCCCATGGGGATTCAAAAAAACATTTTTTTCAAAAAAAAAACCAAACCATTTTTCTTCCCTCCAGTTTTTTTCTACTAATGCTTCTGTCATTCCCCCCCAAATTTTTTTCCCACCAAAATTTAAAAAATTTTAACTCCGCAAAAAGACTTTTTAGCATTTTGCGCCCCCAAAAACCTAGCCGTTTTAAAAAGTGTCCCCAAGGGAAAGGCCCAAAAAATGGTAAGGAATTGGAAATTTCCATGTATTTTTAGTCCGGAAGGGAATGGATTAAGATTTAATTGATGTATGAGAGTGGTTTTTTTTTCTTGTTTTTTAAAGCTGTTTTTTAAGCTATTTTTTATAAGAATGAGCAATGGTGCTTTTGGAACGTTGAAAAACAAAATCATCCCTAAAAAATCTCTAGAATTCCGGGAACTTTTTCAATGAATTTCCAACATATTAAATAATAAATTATTTTTAAAAAAACCATATCATTTCAGCAACGTTTGAAAAATTTTATCGTCTTTTTTTTTCATCTTTATAAGAAAATGATACTGACAAGTCCAATCGCTACGGGGTCTCAAGCTCAAAAAGAAGAAGCACTCACACTTCAACGTTACGGTGGTCCCTCAAGTTCAATTAGTTATAGCACCTCTTTCATCCACCAACGGGGTCTCCAAGCTCCAATTGTAGAGCACTCACTTCAATCACTACGGGGTCTCAAGCCTTCAGTTTTGTTTAGAGCACTCACTTCAAATCATTTACGGGGGTCGCCAAGCTCAGTTGTAGAGCACTCCCACTTCAATTCACTTAGGGGGTTCCTCAAGCTTCAGTTGTTAGAGCACTCCTTCAATCACAAACGGGGTTTTCCTCAAAGCTCAGTTTGTCAGAGCACTCACTTTCAATCACTACGGGGTCTCCAAGCTCAAATTTTAGAGCACTCACTTCAATCGCTACGGGGTTCCTCAAGCTCAGTTGTTAGAGCACTCACTTTCAATCGCTATTACGGGGTCTCCAAGTTTCAGTTTGGTAGAGCACTCACTTCAATCACTACGGGGGTCCCCCTAAGCTCAATTGTAAAGCACTCACCTTCAATCGCTACGGGGTCTCCAAGCTCAATTTTTAGAGCACTCACTTCAATCGCTACGGGGTCCTCAAGCTCAGTTGTAGAGCACTCACTTCAATCACTACGGGGTTTCAAGCTCAATTGTAGAGGCACTCACTTCAATCACTAGGGGGGTCTTCAAGCTCAATTGTAGAGCACTCACTTCAATCACTACGGGGTCTCAAGCTCAGTTGTAGAGCACTCACTTCAATCACTACGGGGGTCTAAAAAGCTCAATTGTAGAGCACTCACTTCAATCACTACAGGGTCCTCAAGCTCAATTGTAGAGCACTCACTTCAATCACTACGGGGGTCTCAAGCTCAATTGTAAGCACTCACTTCAATCACTACGGGGTCTCAAGCTCAATTTGAAAGAGCACTCCACTTCAATCACTACGGGGTCTCAAGCTCAATTGTAGAGCAACTCACTTCAATTCGTAACGGGGTCTCCAAGCTAAAATATGAGAGCATTTCCATTCAATCACTACGGGGGTTTCAAGCTCAATTGTAGAGCACTCCAACTTCAATCATTACGGGGTCCCTCAAGCTCAATTTTAGAGCACTCACTTAAATCACTACGGGGTTCTCAAGCTCAGTTTTGTAGAGGCACTCACTTCAATCAGTAACGGGGGTCTCAAGCTCAATTGTAAGAGCACTCACTTCAATCACTACGGGGTTCTAAAGCTCAATTGTAGAGCAAACTCACTTCCAATCACTAGGGGGTTTCCCCAAGCTCAATTGTAGAGCACTCACTTCAATCACTACGGGGTTCTCAAGCTCAATTGTAGAAGCACTCACCTTTCAATCACTACGGGGTCCTTTCAAGCTCAGTTGTAGAGCACTCGACTCACTTCATATGAGTTTCAATCCCTGGGGAAGTCCACTGACCTTCCAATCCACCCAGCAGTGGACTGAGTAGCTAGGTCTGTTTTAAAGGGAAAGTAATTGCTATTTTCTGTTTTTTACACTTAAGAAAAACCGGGATATATAAAATATACAAGAGAATGCAGTGGAACCCTTATTGAGTAAAATAAAACATAGTTTCAACAACAATTCAAAACAAACCTATTTTTTTTTTTTTTCAAAAATGCAACAAAATCCTAATGATAAATCGTCGAATCAGTTATAAGTAAAATGAATGTTTCTAGCAGACCACAAAAGAGATGTACAGCTTTAGAATACTGGAGAATCAAAATGTCAAGACCTCCCTTCTGTCCGTAAACACCAAAAATGTTGGAACAAGAATTGAATCAATCAGTTTAAACAGTTAAATCCTTTGTAAATGAACATTTTTTTTTTTAATGAATAAAAGCCGATTATACTTCAATTTGAAAAAATGAAATGTGAAACTTGAGACTTTTACATTTTTTTTGCCTGCAACAGTTGTCGACGCCCCTTTCATTGCAGGGCATTCAAGTGCCGTCTTGATGCTCATTGTGGAACAGAAAAATACTGTTTGTAAAAGTTAAATTCAGAACCTCCTTCCCACTTGTGGCATGCCCACTTTTTGAGAGACTTCAATTAAATACGTTCACGAATGCACAAGAGCAAATAAAAGGCTGTAAAAGCTACATAAATCTGGACTTAATAACTTATATCAATACATATCAATTGAAAGGGATAATGTTTGCTGCAAACATATTAAAAACTTTTTCGAAGCAGAGGCAGATTAAAAAATTAAAGTTGGCATTTTACTGACTAGTAAGTTTACTGCCAGGCTTAACTTATTTGCTCCTAGTGTCTCGCTCGGGATATAGTTGGGGTGGGGTGTTTGGTTGTTTTTGGCTATTTGTCCAGGTAATGTGAGCCTCCCTAGTTTCGTCGTCTATGTCCTAATAATAATTGGAACTTGGTGAGGACATTCTGTTCATTTTGCATAGATTTGCAGTTTGTGATGAATATATGAATTGATTGAATACCACTGGCTTACACCAAAAATAATACAAAACAATTATCCATTCATAACTTTCCTTCTTGCGCTCGTGGTCACATGCATTCGTTATCTTGGTATGAAAAGGAAAAAAGAGTAAATGTCCACCACAGTGCAAGGAACGCGCAAGGTAGGCCCCCATGGCTTTCAGCATCAAACACTCAAACAACACAACAAAGCAAATATTAAGCAACTGGCAACAGACTAGAAGAACAGCCACTGCAACAGCAAAAGCAGTCAGTCAGATGAGAGAAAACAGCAAACACGTTTTTCCTTTTTTAGGAGTGTTGCGACTACTCACGTAGAAATGATCCTTTTCAGTTTCTGATGGGTTTCACAGAATTTAAAAACCAGCTGCTTATTATGGCTCTTTTGCGAACATTGTGAAAAAAAAACCAAAAGCTTTTGTATTCAGTGTTTTTCTATTCTTCTCACTAGTTTTTCATTTTTTCAATCCATCTCAGTTAGTTTTTCTTCCGGGTGCAGGAAAATTTGATGGTTATAGAAAAAAAGTGAATTTCCCCACGTTCTTGAATTTGATTAAGACGAAGGGGAAACATTCCCATAACGCCCATATCTGTAAATGAAATCAAAATTATAAAAACGTAAAACAATTATTAAACAGTACCTAAAGATTTTTTTTAAAACATAACCATTTGCAGCATGTTATGAAAAATATGTTTTAATTTTACTCAGCAGCAGCGCTCCTGAAACCTAAAAAAGTGTTTTTTCGATCATTTTTTAAACTTTTTTCAATAATGGGAGTCACAAAAAAACTTGAAGGAGAAACTCTTTAATAAGAAATCCTAAATTTGGTGCTAAAAGCCCGTAAAATGTCATCACTGTTAATTTTTAGCAGTGCAAGGTGTTAGCCTACTTTTAATTTTTGACAGTCACGTCAACAGTAAACAATTTTATAGTGTACAGTCCAATCGTTCTGAGTAAAAAACATCGGAGGGAATCAAAATCCACGCCCTCTGTACTTTTTATTACGGTTTCACTATTCTTACAACAATATGAACTCCTTCGAATTCAAGTCGAAAAACAACCAAACAAATGTTCACAAAAAAAGAAGCCTCCAGGTAAAAAAAAACCTGTTCCAGGTCCAACCCATCTTGGTCCACTTTATGATGGGTGTTTGATGATGAAAGATATGCCGAAACAATCCTTTTCGTCGATCCAACTGTTAAAGTTTTTTTATTTATTTTTGGTTTTTTTTAATTTACGACGTTATCAGTCGTGAGGCCTAATCTTTGTTTGTGCCCCAAATCATATTTTATTCAAACAAGAGAAAAACGTTTTTTTCAACGATTATTTTTTTGAAAAAAAGGATGGGGATGGACCTTGTTTTGCGTTCGGTAACCTATATCTTCTTTACCACTCTGGGTGTACTGCTCAAGGGACTTTTCAAAGATGTGGTAAAACATGGAAATGGCGTCTTGTTTTTTGGAACATTTTTGGTGGTATTTTTTTTTGAAACACGAATGTTCATGACGATTGAAGCACAGCTGGCTCTTGTTTCAGATTTCCTCAGCACGGAAAACCCTAAAAGCATGCTTACATGGCGGGGAAAAGTTTATGGAAAGGTTTTGATATATCTGGACATTTTTTTTCTTGAAATTTTATTTGTTTCCCCTTATAATCCTCGAAAAAAAACTTAAAAACATTTAAAAGCTGTGGAAAAAACTTGGTATTTTGTTGGACGACGAAGACTTGAAAGAATAGCGGAGGACTTTTTTGCGGACGAAATTGCTCAAGCAAAAAGTGACTACCAAATTTTTTACCCCCTATTATCAAAATTTTCAGTGGTGCTTGTTGCTATTATTTTCAGTTCTTTTTCGATCTAATGTTTGATCGTATCCACAGTTTTTACCTTTTCACACTTTTATCAGAGGAATTTTTTTTTGGCTTTTCTAAATTGCTGTTTTTAGGCTGGGCATTGAGGCTATCATAATTTTTTTTCGATTCGGGAACTCAACATCCTGTTATGCCTTCCTCCCCTGGAGAGTGTAGTCTGGTCATTTATGAAAAAAAAAAAATATGTTTTCTTTTTTAGATACCAATGAAAATTTATAAATAGGATTGATTTTTTTTTGTTAAAAAATTAATTTTTTTTAAAAATAAATTTTTTTTAATATTTATGTTTATGTTTGTCATTTGAAATGATTATATTATATATATATATATATATATATTATATTATTAATATTATTTGATTTATATCGGCATGCTGTTGTTCCCCCATTTTGAAAGAATGAATTGTATCACTCTTTTTTTTCCTGATCTTAAATTGTTGTGACTGGGTTTTGCATTGTATGTATTTTTATTAATCGAAATATCATTGTCATGGTTTAGGTTCTATATAAGTATGAGTTTCATCGTAGAAGGGCCGGTTGGCCCGTTTTGATGTTCTTTTGGATCGGTTCTCTACAAAACTTTGTGGAGGTTGCTTTTTATTTTTAGATCCTGCAGGTTGCTATAACTATTTTTTCAGGCAGGCTAATTCCATGTCTCAACAAATTCGCTGACTAAAGAACTTTTTTCGGATGTTTTTAAACGGCAGTTTTGTTTTGGCAAGTTTTTATAACAATGGCCTCCTTGTTCTTTTTTGTCCTTGTTTATAAATGTGAGTTAATCTTCTTCGTTTACTTTGTAGAGACGTTGGTTCAAATCTATAAGTTTCAATTAGATCTCCTCTGAGTTTCTGTACATGAGGCTAGGGGAGGTCTAATGCTGTGTGGGTCTATCTTCGTAGCTGAGGTTTTTTGAAACATTTTCGGGAACAAGTTTTGGTGGCCCACTTCTTCAACTTGGTATTATGCTGGAATGAACTAAAGAAAAAGGAGAAAAGAGTAGTAGTTGGTTAGTGGGTTGTCCTTCAGGAGCCGTTGGCCCATTGGGCCTGAGTTTTTATCCTGGTTTCTAGAATGGGAAAATGAAACAATTAGCAAATTGCTTGCTATCCTTTGGAAAGGACGCTAGGTCTATCGCAAAGTACTTTCCACCACATCTAATAGACTCAAGCTACCCCCATTCACTGCTGGGTGGGACAGGGGGTGGGTGTCAGAAAAAAAATCTCTCTACTGCACCTGGGAATCGATCTTGGTCCCTTGTGCATGTAAAAGCGAGGGGCTCTCTACCAACGGAGGTTATCGGGGATCCCCTGAAGAGAGGAAATAATTGAGTTCAAAAGTTTAAAATGATCAGAAAAATGAAGTTTTTTTGATTTCTTGAGGATTTTAAAAATCAAAGGAAGGCAATTTTCTGTATGGTCGTCGAGGTAAAAAAAAAAAACTTGGTCCTCAAAAATACCACTAAAACCTAACAGAATTAAAAAAAACCTCCCTTTTTTTTATTTTTTATTTTATTACAGCACGGATTTAGTAAACAAATGGAGAACTAGTTTTTATCCGGGAATTTTAAAAAAAAAATTTATTAGGATAAGGAAAAGCAATATTGAGGCAATTCATTTTCTTTAGAGAACCATATGGGAAGGGCCTCCCAAAACAAATTCAAAAGGGAGAGGCCATTTTATTTTATCTCAAATTAATTTTTTAAAAGTTACATTTTTGATTTTGAAATGTTATAAGCATCCAGTCCACTCAGATTGTAATACTATTTCTGAGGCGAGTTAGTTCAAATATTTTTTTTATTAAAACCATCTGAATCAATGTGCACTTATTTGCGGGTTCTGATAACCCAAATCATTATCGGCTCATTGTTGTCATGGAAATCGCAAAAAGATGACGCAAAATTATTGTCCATTTACAAAAAAAATACTAGATTGAGGCCCATAACTGCAATCGGGATTTTCAGACCTGCAATATTATTTTTTACACGTCAATCCAACTCCATTCCAAATTCATATTTATTTTTTCCTTTCAGCCTCCAGATTCGGTTTTGTTACTTTAAATTTTTTCTTTTTAGAAAAAAAAAACAAACTACTTCACGGCCCAATTAGCCCTTGGAGCCAGAGTTTAGCCCAACCCCTTTTTATATAGCATTTAAACTGACAATAGCTAGTCAATGGGCCAAGTACTTTTTCCATCAGATCCAACAGACACAGCTAACCCATTCATTTCTGGGTAGGACAGGGGTGATCAGGCAAAAAAAAATTTAGACTTCACCCAGGAATGATCTTGCTTCCTTTGAGGTGGTGAGGTGAATTGCTCCTTACCATGAGCTTCATGATCCCCCGATAAAAAAAAAATTGGGTTTTTAAAATGTTTTTGCTATTTTTTTTTTTGTTTTTAAAAGCAAAGAAAAGAAAGGAAAGGAAAAAAGGGTATTTAAATGACAAAATTTATAACGACCATTTCAATTTCTAAACCATTTAAAAATTGTCCCAATTTCATTGCAACTTGTGCTGAACTCATTGTTTTTTTGGGGTTTTTTTTTTTTTTTTGTTTTTTTTTTTTTTTTTGGTGTTGATACCGAGTTTTTTCTCTCTTGAAATTTGGATTTTCGTTCATTGTTAAATGGGCATGTCTGATACTGTAGATTACTCATACTCAGAGCTGTCGTCCATTTTAGAATTGCTCGATATTGGGCCCTCAAAGAAATAAGGAGATACACAAATTTATTCATTTGAAATAGAAGTTTATATTTTTTTGTGCCTTTATAATCCTCATGAGAAAAAAAAATAGCTGCTTCTACAAAGCTTGAACAAATTTTTTGTTATGATAATATAATCCTAAAATTCAATAACAGTGATTCTTTTTTAATGGCTTTCTGTGGTCCTAGTGGTAGGGGGGGGCCCACTCGTTTTTTCGGGAATCCAGAAGGTTCCTGGGTTTTTTGAAGCTCGCTTGCGCATAGTTGAGGTCCTTGGAGAAGGCTTTTTTTAACTCACAGTCTTTCCACCCTACTCAGGTTGTTAAAAATGAGTCCCTGGCCACTAAAAACCGTTTTTCTGTTCAGAAAAAAATTATATTCAACCTAACAGGCATATCATGTCCTTGCCTTTCATGTTTTAAATGTTTTGCTGTTTGGGCAGGGGACCCCTTTTGTAAAAAGCGCTTTTGAGCCACGTTTTTTGGTGGACATTGCGCTATATAAAAGCTTCAGTTTTTTTTTTTTTTATTTAACTAATTTATGTTTACGGTCCTTTATAAAACTAACAAAAAAGTCCTTTTTTTTAAATAACCCCTTATTTTTATTAAATGCCAATTTGGCCTATAAAAATTGTTAAGCCCTTTGAAGATGTTTCTTTTAAAAATAATATAAAATCTTCATTGGAAAAATTGGAAGTGGGGATAGGAACAATTAAGATACAGTTGGCCCCCTCCCTTTGGGTTTGCTGTTGGTTTTACTATTTTCTTATGTTATTGTTATGTGTGTATGTTGGCAGCGTGCAACTGGATTGTGTTTTTTTTAACATTTTACCACCCCCCCCGATATGCCCCAGCTTAAGAAGGCAAAACCTCAACATTTTATTTATTATATATTTTTAATATATATATATAATATTTATAATATAATAATATATTTATATATTTATATTATATTTTGGAGAGAGGAGAGAGAGAGAGTATGTGTTTTTCCAGTAGGTCGTTGGTTTTATTATGGGTGTAATTGTTCAGTGCAAAGAAAAATTTCAGGATTTTGGTGTTTCTGCAATAAAATATTTATTTTTTTCACATTACATTTAACGTCATATTTTCAGGAGAGGGTAGTGTTTTTAGCGGGAATTTTTTTAAAAAACAAAAAAAAAATTTTTTTTTTTTTTAATATTTTTTGTTTATGTTGGAGGAAATGACAAATTTGAGATATATCTGTCAGTGCATGACATAATCAGTTGGAAATGTGAAAATTTTGCAATTTTTTTTTATATTTCTATTTTTTTTTATTTTAATAAAAGGGGGGGGACTATGCTCAACAGAAGCATTTTATTTAATCTTTATTTTGAAAGTAAATCGGTGTGGTTGATTTTCATGGAAGTTTATGATCCGATGTAAGGTGGAAAGGTATCCGCAAGGCTACTTTTCTCAAAATTTTTCATTTACTTTTTTCAACTTGAAGATAGCTCTAGAAAATATTTAGAAGTGAAATTAAGTTTTGTTATTCCCTGAAGATGTACAAAAAAGGGTTGATTTTTATTCATTTTATGAACAGGAAACTCAATTTTTTGATTAAAAAAAATGGCTTCTTCTAACTTAACTTGGCAATATTCAGTTTCATAATTAAAAACCGTTTCCACCCATCCGGGTGGACTGATTATGTCTTTCACTGTAACAAACTGGGTACCTGGAGTTTTACATTTTTTCAAAGGGGACATTAATGTTGTGCAGATTTTGTAAAACATAGTCAACGGGGTTGGGGTTTCCTGGCCTCCCATAGTGCTGGGGTTTTTTGGGGGTTCCTGGGCCTTCCCATAGTGCTGGGTGGGTGGGGTTCCTGGCTTTTTTCCCATAGTGTGGGTTGTGGTTGGGGTTTCCTGGCCTCCATAGTGCTGGGTGTGGGGGTTTTCCTGGGCCCTCCCCATATTGGCTTGGGGTGGGGTTTTCCTGGGCCTCCCATAGTTGCTGGGTTGGGGTTTCCTGGCCTTCCCCATTAGTGCTGGTGGGTTGGGGTTCCTGGCCTCCCGTAGTTTGGCAGGGAGATATTTAATTTACTGTCCCCTTCTCCCCCTAGTTCTTTATTTTCCAAACTTGCTTTCGTCTTTTGTCTTGGATAGAGATTACTGAGAGGGAAACAGTTCAAAATATATCGATAGTTTTGGGAGATGAATATTTTTTTTCCTTTTGTTAAAATCAATTCTTTTCTGTATTGCCACTGTGTTTATGTTTTGTTTTTCATAATTATATATGATTTGTAAAATTTAATTTTGAGTTTATTTCTCTTAGTGGGATTCTTTGTTTGCTATTGTCTGGATGACTGGATGAGGGACATTTAGGTGAATCTCACAAACTAAAACTGTGTACACTGATTAGTGTGCTCTTGGATTCTCATCTGTTTTTCCTATTTGAAACCAATTTCCCCTTTAGTCTTTTTTTTTTTTTCTTGGGTGTGGCTTTTAATTTAATTTCTAGAACTTTTTTTTTTACTAATTCCAATTTTTCTTCCTTTTTATTTTGGCGGTGAATTATGAACCTATAATGGGTTGCAAGTTGCCTACTAAACAAACCCTTTTAAAAAACAAAACATCGTCAAATTGTATTATAAGATTAAATTTCAAGCTTCCCGGTAGGTTACACCAAGCTGGTTGTTAGGAGAGGAGATTGCTAGAAAAAACTTAATTAATAAGTTTAGATTCTTATGCCATATTATTGTCGAGCATTTTAAGAGTTTTTAGATTATATTTTGTTTTTTTTAGTCATGATTAGTATTTGACATTTATTTAAAGATTTTTCTTTTATTGTCGTTTCATGTTCTGGTGTGTTTGTGTGTGTGTGTGGTTGTGGTTTGGTGGTTGGTGGTTGTGTTTGTGATTGCTTGCGTAACATATGAGTATGTTTTAATGGTTTTCCAAACATTAATTTTTCTTGAATGATTTTTTTTAAAAAAAATTTTATTTAATTTATTTTTTTTTTTGTTGGACCGGAAATTGAAAAGAGCTCTATATATTGTTTCAGTTGGATTAATGCTTTTTGTGACCTTGTAGATCAACATTGTTTTTTGTTTTTCTATGAAAGATTTGCAATTTATTCTGGTATAGTTAGAATTTTAAGCTTTTGTTTGGACTTTTCTTTTACGCATTTTCTACTTTTTTGTGTGTATGTTGTGTTGTGTTGTGTTGTGTTGTTAACTGAGAGACAGTAAATAATGAACTATTTTTTTTATGTTCATTTTAATAAAACCATTTTTTCTTAGAATCTCACTTTATTTTTTTCCTTTTTTTTTGTTTTTTTTTCTTGGATTTGTGTATAAAAATGAAAAAAACGTTTGTTTTTTTTAAATGGGGGCCCTGTTTCATTCAAATTCATGGATGTATTTCCCCAAATTTCGTTTTTTAAATTTAATTTTTTTGGGGGGGAAAATTTTTGGAAAAAAAAATTTTTTTAATTTCCCAATTTTATTTATACCCAAAAGATTTGTAAAGAAAAGGGGGGGGTCTAAAAGGTTCTTTCTTAAAAGGGTAAAAACAATTTTTTTTTTCATTTTGGTTTTTAAAAATTCTTTTTTTAATTAAAATTTTTTTTTTAAATTTAATTTTAAAAAATTTTTTAAGGGGTTTTAAAAATTTAAAAATTTTTAAAATTTTTAAAATTAAAATTTTTTAAAATTTTTTTTCATCAAAAATTTTTTTTTTTTTATTTCCCAATCAAAAAAAAATAAAGGGGGTGGGTTTTTTTTTTGGGTGGGGGGGTTTTTTTTGAATTTTTTTTTTAAAAAAAAAGGGGTTTTATTTTGGGGGTTAAACGAAAAGGGGGGGGGGGGAAAAAAAGGGGTTTTTTTTTTCCCTTAAAGGTAAATTTTTTTTCCAAAAAAATTTTTTTTGGGTAAAAAAAAAATTTTTTTGAAAATTATTTTTTTCTTTTTTTGGGGGAGTCATTGGGTTCACAACGGCGGGGGGCTGTTAATTGTTTTTTTTGTGAGCAACAAAAAAAAATTTTTTTACAATAAATAACCCGGGGCCCCGGGGCCTCCCCACATAAAAAAAATGGGGGGCCCCCTGGGTGTTTTTTGGGGAAAAAGGGGGGTTTTACCCCTAACTTTTTTCAGTGACAGTGGGGGGAATTTGAAAAATTTCGCTTTGGGGGGGGTTTTTTTTGGCCCCCCCTTCTTTTTCTTTTAAAAATATTTTTTTTCCCCAAAACTTTTTGTTTTTTTTTTTGTTTTTTGGGTGGGGTTTTTTTGGTTTTGGGGGGGGGCTGGGGGGGGGGGGAAAAAAAACCGGGGTAAATGTATAGTTATTTTTTTTTTGTTTTTTTTTTTTCCTGAAAATATTTTTTTTTTTTTTTTTTGTTTTTTTTTTTTTTTTAAACATTTTTGTTTTTTTGCCCCCCCTTGGGTTGTGTTTTTTGGGGGGGCCCCTTGGGGGCTTGTTTTGGATGAGGACTTTTTGTGATTTTAAAAAAAATAAGTTTTTTAGGGGGTTTCTAAAAAATTAAATTTTTCCCCCTTTTTTTTTTTTGAAAAAAAAATTCCCCTTTGTCTGCCTTATTCTTGAATGCTTTAATTGTAATTCTTAAAAAATTTTTTTTGGGAACATTTTCTTTCCTTTTTTACTGGCGCTGTTTATGACCTAAATGTGTTGCAAAGCGCCGTAAAACCCTTAAAAAAACAAAAAAAAAAAAACTCAACTCCCTGGGTGGGGTTCTGACCCCTCCCATAGCGGGCAGGGGGGGGGCCCATACTGTGTCTTCTATTTCCCTTTTATTTTTTTATGTGTTCCAACATTGCTTTCTGTTTTTTGTTCTTTGGAATGAGATTACCTTGGCTTTGTCCTGGGCCCTGGGCCGTAGTTCTTTTCTGAGAGGAAAAAGTCTAATGCATAGTTATTGTTTTGGGGGGGATGATATTTTTTTTTTCCTTGTAAATTCATCCCCTTTCTTTTTATGTATTATTTAATTGTTATTTTGGAAAAGTATTTAATGTAAGCATTTGAGTGTATTCCTCTTTGTTGGGATTTTGTTTCTTTGTGTCCGGGATGAGACTTATAGGTGATTTCAAAACTAAGTACATTGGTGGTATGCTCTTGGAATCTTTTCCATCTGATCCCCTATTTGTTCCCCGTTCCCGTATGTCTTACTTTTTTTTTGGGTGTTTAATTTAAAATTTTAGAACTTTTTACATCCCATTTTCTTCCCTTTATTTACTGCCCCTGCTATAACCTAAAAAATTTTTGCAAGCGCCGTTTAAAAAAAAAAAAAAA
>NW_027629595.1:12500-15511 GCF_034508935.2 Berghia stephanieae | reverse complement strand
GCTATGAAATTAACCCCCTTTGCGATAAAGACTGTAGCTGATGCCTCGATTATCTTTAAGATAAGCATATTGCCTATAATAGATCTATACCTACTTAACGCTACTTATATATATATTTTTAAAATTTCCAAAGATCTAAAGCGCCAGTGCTTATGTCAGTGTCTGTAGCGGTAAACAGACAATTCAGTTCAAGTCTATTTTAGGCAGTTTGCCAACTCAGAACACAAATCAAAACATGATTACAAAAAAAAAAACAATACTTGGATAATCATGTAAATTATCAAAAATCAAATAAATTACTTATTACTGGAGGAGGTGAGGGGGGGGGGGGGGGGTGGGGGAGGGTGATGATGTTGATGATGATGATGATGATGATGATGATGATGATGATGAATGATGATGATAATAATAATAATAATAAAAATAATAATAATAATATATAATAATAATATAATAATATAATAATAATAATAATAATATAATAATAATAATAATAATAAATATAATAATAATAATAATAATAATAATAATAATAATAATAATAATAATAATAATATAATAATAATAATAATAATAATAATAATAATAATAAATGATGGTGATGAAGATTTTTTTTTTTGTTTTTTTTTTTTTTGCAGACAGACAATTGTGCCAACAATTGTTTGCTTTATCCTTTGGATAGTCCGCTAATTATTCTTTTTCTGTATATTTCTTTCTGCTTTGTCTGACACTGTTTCAAACAATCCGTTTTCAGAACGCTAATCTTTTGCACCAGATGCAACGAACTAGGTAATTTCACCTTCTATTTTTTCTTCTCCAGCTGGTGCTCCTGACCCAGGATTTCAAGTGCTTGTAACAACCGTTATTTCCTTATGCGGGGTCCTCGGGACGAGGTTTTAACATTCAGTATTGTCCATCCTTATCATAAATTAACTTATGTGATTGAAATAGTTTGTTGTCACTCTAAAAAAAGAGTCTAAAATTTCAAATCATTGTTACTTTGAACTATAAGTATAAATCATAAACTGAATCGAACAATTGGACAACAAAGATTTTATAATGACCTATCGTCTCATAACGGTATTATGTCGAGTGAAGGCTGGTGAACGCGCCTTTCAGCATTCTGGTCCAAGGTTGTGGAATTTACTACCACTAGAGATACGTTCTTCGTCTTCACTAGAGGAATTCAAGCGTCGATTGAAGACATTCTTATTCCGACAGGCTTTCTTTTGATTATGTGTATAATTAGCGTTGTTCTGTACTGTGTTAGGGCTTAATGATTAAGTTAATCTATGTTATGCGCCCAGAGCCCTCCTGATGAAGGGATGTTTGGCGCACTATAAATCTATACCATTATTATTATTATTATTATTATTATTATTATTATTATTATTATTATTATTATTATTATTATTATTATTATTATTATTGTTATGTCGAGATGGATTGGACCCTAAAAAGTGACTATAGAATTGAAGTTATAAGAAATACCAACTTTAAGGCTTTTTCAATGTAAGAAATTGTATTCATTCACTTCTATAACGAATAGAAATGAACTCCTAGTGTCATATTTGTTGCTGTGAATTTAATGTCCATTCCTGCTGTACCCCGACATATTACCGCATTGAGACGGTTGGTCACATATGGCTTGAAATTTAGATAATCTTTGAACAAATTAATCAAATTAGACACAAACTCTCTAGCAATTCATTCCTCCTGGTGTTCTTGCGCATGTGAAAAAAATGTTGAAATGATCTGTGTAATCTTCGATGTCTATGCTGTCATATTATGGTAGTTTGTATTCCAAGTAGCTAAAGTTAGCAAAACAGGTTTTGTAATTCTAGGCTACCGTATGTCCTGTTTACCGTTTTTCGTATGTCAGTTACAAAGGAAGGAAGGAAAAGAGATGCGTATAATTGTGAAAAAAAAGGCTGTGGTCGTCTTGATGTGGATACCCGTACTCTGGAAAAAATCCATATTTTAAAATTGGGGCCAAAAAACTTGTCCTTCAAATATCCATCGATTTAAATGACCCTCATCGTGGTAAAAAAAAAACATCTCAAATCTTGGACTTACCAGGTAGGTCCTAGATTTGAGAGTTTTTTGCCAAGACGAGGTTCACATAAATCGATCGATATTTGAAAGACGAGTTTTCTGGACAAATTTTAAAATATTGATTTTTCCAGAGGGCGGCAGTACTGTTGTTTTGTATGTAGAAAACAAAACAAAAACGGGATGGAAAGGCTTATTGGTGCAGAGAAGACACTGATAGTCGTAGGCCCCGCGTTAATTCAATTTTTAACTTTTATTTTTGACAACAGTTAGTAGCAACAGCACCAAAAACAAAGGCATTACAATTAAATTGTTCGCTACTGGTCAAAACGCTATATTTTGCTTCCTCGTTTACAATCTTGACTGACGTGTTTGCTTTGTATGTCGTAGTTAAACCTATTTATCCGACCAACTACAAGCATAGCCTTAACTTAATGCTGCCTGCCAAATACATTCCTTGGAATGATAAATGTATTGAGATCGATATTTGAGGCTATATCACGTGGTTTTCGATATTTTGTTATTTTATCTTACAGTACTATCTAGAAATATATCAGGGTAAGAATTGAACATTTTTCGTCACTTTTTTTCAAAATCTCATTTATTACTTGTTACTTAATTAGGCCGCCCCTTGGGGCGCCCAACATGAGCCACAAGTCTTCGCCATTTCTGTCCTGTCCTCCCTAAGCCTACGCAGCTCCCGGGTGTTGTCCATTCCTGTGCCATCTAGCAGACAGTCAATGTAAGTTTTATTCTCCCTGTCTCTGCCTCATGTATGAGAGACAATTAACCAGATAACTTTGAAGGTCCCCGGTTTGAAAGTTCTTGCCAAGATGAGGGTCAGGTAAATCGATCGATATCGGAAGGACGAGTTTTCTGGCCAAATTTTTAAATACGTGTTTTTTTCCAGAGTGCGACAGTTGATTGGTTAAGATAATAATATGCCGTCATTCTTTTAT
>NW_027629595.1:5000-7500 GCF_034508935.2 Berghia stephanieae | reverse complement strand
TCAATATCCTTCTCAAATTCAATAAAAAGTTTGGCCCTGTCTATATGATGACAGTTCAAAAGATCTTGAGCTGTTATATAAAAATTACAACCAGCTGACATCCTAAAATGAGCAAAATGCTTCTCTATGACATCTTGTTGGAAGAAACCAATGGCAACATATTGATGATGGACAGAGTTGTTTTGTGTCAAGAGGTACTTTGATAAGTCAATAAGGCATCTGCAGGTTCAAGCTAAAGCATTTGCTGTGTCTCTTGTGAAGGATTTTCCCTTAGAACAGGACTTGATGCAGTCATCCGGTCAGCAAGCAGTGCCCATTGATCCAGGATATTCAATTGATGACTACCAGCTTCTGAAAGTTCAATACATAATCGATCTGGGTCACGAAAACGAGTGCTTTGAAAGGGAGACTTCGTGTTAAAAACCTTCGAAAGCTTCAAAACTTCATCTATAAATAAGGCAGTGTTGATCCAAGAACTGACAGACTTTGATGACGATTTCAATGCAGAGCTTGTCTTCTCTGAAAATACTTCAAATACAAGGGAAACTTTCTGTTTTTCAATACTTGTGGGGTTTAATGCTGTTTTGGAAAGAGTTGAAAGTTTTACAAGAAATCCTGTCTCGTAATTATGAAGTTCTTCCAAATCAGACCACTGGGCAGTTACTGGTTCAGATGAATGACAAGGGTAGAAATTCAGACATTTTGTTTTCTCAGTGATCCAGTTGTTTCGGATATTTTTCAACAGGTGAACAGTATCATACAGTAAAAATAAGGATCTTGTTGGATCAACTGGGGACATGGTAATCCAAGGAGATGATTCATTAATTTTAGGAAATTTTTTGAAAAAAGCTTGATTCAATCTGTTGTTATCATTTATTATTGCAATTACTTTTCCTCCACATCTTTCAATTGTAGAAATGACATTTATAGTGTTACTGTACTGAAAATCAGATGTTAAGGCATGACAGGGTAACAGTTTGACAAGAAATGTTCTTGATCCAAAAAAGCACTTTACCATAAAACATAAAAACGTAGTAGCCAATATCCATAAATGGTTCCTCCTCTGTATGAAACTGATGCCTTGACATAAACTTCATCAATAATCAAAATACAATTTCTGGATCTTTCTTCAAGATGATAAAAACATTCGTAAAGAGATTTTCATCAGAGGTGTTATTTGCCACACTTGTAATTCTTTTCATGGTAGAAATAGATGGTAATTGTAAATGATTACGAAGTTCAAGATACAAAGCACGGGATTTTTCATACCATGAAAACGCTAAAAACAGGTCCTCTGCAGAGTAAAGCCTTGAGTTTTTCGACGAATTCATCAGCTGAAGATTTCTGATACAAAAGTTGACTTTCTTATCAGTAACTTCAAATGGTGTTTCTGCTCTGACAAATCGAAGAAACTCTTCAAGCTGACTCCAACATTTAATCTCACTGATGAATGGGTGACGAATACGTTTCCCCAAATGATACATCTCATACGTCACCCTGGGATTTTTAGTTCCAGTGTTGTATTTAAAATATACTGCAAACTTGTGAATTTGACCTTTCCTCTCACTACTCAATAAAATATATATGAATCATCTGATCCTGACGGAAGAGTGAAAATGGCACCACAATTTCCAACTTCACAACAAAATTTGTCATGAAAAGAATCATATTGAAATAAATCAGACTCCATGAAATCTGACATCTCATCCAAATCAACAGCTCGAGAGGCAGCAGTGGCTTTTGTAGTAATCCGATGTTGAGTTTGTGACGAGCTTGGTACACATGATTGGGGTACATTATGAAAAACAGAAGGTGGGTCAACTGGAACAAAATATCGTCCTACACGAACCATTTTTGGATTATCAGGCCAATGTAGAGCACAAACTCCCATATGTTCCGTAACATCTCAAAGTTAAGCTTATTTGGTAAGCATGAAATCCACTGTTTACGTTTCTGAATTTCCTTCGGAAATTTGTACACAGTTATTTTCAGATCAGCAGGTTGATCTCTGTAGCCAGTTCTACAATTGAAGACAGAGCACTTTCTACCCATTTTACAAAACAATAACTGTATGGAACAATATGAATAAAGAATTTAAAACTCCAACAACACAGTTTAAATGTATAAATATTTGAAAAGGAATTAAAAGTTAGAGCTTCAGTAAATCTGACTGAAATGTGAAATAGGGCTAATCACAGATTCAAAGCCGGTACCAAACCGGTATATAGTCAGAGAGGAGATGTTTTATTAGCAAAAAATATTTGCCAATTAAGAATCAAGTCTTTGTGTGCGATTTGCTGGGTTTGTTGAATATACATTGTTATCTAAAATATCTTTGAATTTTTAGACACTAAATATTAAAAGATGTGTCTCTTAAACTGAATTTCAACCTAGAATATATTTTGACAAAGAATCAGTAACCAAACTTAATTTGCTTTGTCTAATAAAAACCAATATGGCAACTTTGTTGGAATTTTAGTTACACACTCCACAAGTGTGA
>NW_027629594.1:0-15522 GCF_034508935.2 Berghia stephanieae | reverse complement strand
CACCACCATCACCACCATCACCATCATCATCATCACCACCATCACCACCATCACCACCATCATCATCATCACCATCACCACCATCACCACCATCACCATCATCATCATCACCACCATCACCACAACCACAACAACAAAAAAGACCATCATCTTTATCATCGTCTACTATACTGTACCCATACTATACTCCCAGGCTGCTGGAATGAAGAAATTTGAGAGATGAAATCTACCCCAAGTTCCTGGGATATTTTGCCAACATGATCTACCCAAACCAAAAGAAAACTAATACCAATTTTGCTGTTGGCAACAAGGTATATAACAATATTTTGAACCAAAAATCTCACCCTCCCCAATTGAAGGGCTTAGAGCTGTTTAAGTAAAAGCTACAATTAGAGCTAGGTATTATTATTATTATTATTATTATTATTATTATTATTATTATTATTATTATTATTATTATTATTATTATTATTATTATATTATTATTATTATTATTATTATTATTATTATAACCCCCAATTTGCTCACTTTGGACAACATGGACATGGGTTATTCCTGTTGACATCAGCCATCTTGTTTGATGGATTATCTATTATTCCTAGGTGGAATGTCTAGGCGACGATATCTTATGATGTCATGACGGAAGGGTATATTAACAATTAATAAACTTATAACAATGGCTGGCTATGTGGTCTAGTCGTATACACTCGCTTTCGGACCGGAAAGTCCTGGGTTCGAGCCTTGCTCGGCGCATTGTTGAGCCCTTGGAAAAAGGCTCTTTACTCACTCTCTCTCTCTCTCTCTCTCTCTCTCTCTCTCTCTCTCTCTCTCTCTCTCTCTCACCGTACTCACACCTGGCCGTTAACAGCGTTGTGACTGTCCGAAAAAATTGTAATATCGCCTAATAGGCGCCATGTCCCGTCCTACATGTTAAGTGTTGCTGTTGGTCAGGGACCCCTTGTAAAGCGCTTTGAGCACGTTTAGTGGATATTGCGCTATATAAATGCTCTATTTAAAAAACAAAACAAACAAAACAATAACAAAGAACTGAAAAACGTTCATTCAATAAACCATTTCTTTTCTCCTCCCCCCCCCCACGCCCCACCTACTCCCCATCAATTTCCTCCTTCCCCAAGCTGAGTCTAGCAGACATCATCATCCACCAAGGGACACAATCTGCCTTACAGAACACGACCTGCGTCCACGCGTATCCAGAGATCAAGAGGGTCAGAGAGGAGGTCGAACGGACGCCTGGACTCAAGGAATACTTGGCAAATAGACCCAACTACCCTCTGTAAAAATGAAAATTTATGTTTCCAACTGGAAGCTCCGAGTTGCCAGTAAACGATACGAATCAAATGTGACCCCTTGTCTCAAAATGGTATTAAAAGTCGGGATGATTATGATGCTGAAAATTGAATTTGTATCCAGAAATATCAAACTTGCGTTGAATTTATATGTTTTATTGATAATAATGTCTTTGACCTCCTGTGTGATGACCTCTTACTTTTACGCTTTCTGATTTATTTAGTTATTTGTGCGTTCAATTTTGATGCAGCTGCTGGAAGGGATTTTAACTCAACCCTAACATCGACTATATCCGTAGTTTACCCGGATTACTTTTGCCCCATGCCTATTTATTATATTTTTCTGAGACAAATTATAGGCGTAGCTAGTATCAAAGTTAATGTTTTTAGTTTTTACATGTTAATGGTAGATGAATAAAACTATCCATGCACATGCTCACTTTTAATACATTTTTTTTCCAATTTTGAATAGTAGCAAAAATTTCTAGGACTGAGTGAGTTAAAATGGCAGGAAGTGGAGGAAGTAGTCGTTTTGATTGCGACCATAAATAAATATCAGGGGCGGTTGCTGGCTGTTTATTTAAGGCGGCATGGATCGAAAACCATCTCTCACCGTACTCAGGTGTAAAATGAGTACCTGAGCGGAAGCAGTGTTGTCTGTGTTGGAGGAAAATGTTATCTCACCCAACAGGCAACATGTCTCGTCTTCATGTTACTATCGGCTTAGGAGCCCTTTTTAAGTGACTTGAGCTCACTCAGTAGATATTGCGCAATATCAATGTTCTAGTGGGTTAATTTTTTTTAGAATGTGTGTATATTGTGTGTAAAAAAAGGGGAGGGGCATGTGTGGTTTGAATTTTAAAGAGATGTAATCGCGTAACTGGCATTTACGATGGGCATATATTATGTAAAAGAGGTCCATTTATCGATCCTCCTCTAGACAAATAAAATGTAGATCACTGAAGTCTATGGATCCTTTCATTGTTGTTTCGGTATGGATTGCGATACACGTCTGTTCATTGAGATTTGTGAATTTCATTTTTTTTAAAAGAACAACATGACAACAGCAATTGGACTGCCATATAAAATTTCTTCCTTCGAATACCAACTATAATAACAGTCATTAATAGAAGGAATAGAAAATCCAACCCCAATACACTACTTATCTACTCCAAAGACAATAACAGAACTGCAAGTTGAACTGCTGTGTGTGTCGGGTTAATGGACTGGGATTCTATTTATAGCATCATGGGGCTCTACTCGGTGAATGATTTGAGTAATATTCGTATTGATGATTAAAATACATTTCAGCAAAACGAATAGCAATAAAATCCATATTTATTGTAATTTTCTTCACCCCTTTGTATTGATTACAACAAACCTGTTCTTCCAATGATAAAACTGATATGGTTTTGATTTCTCCCAAGTCAGGCCTCAAGGTGTGCAAACTAAATTTGCCGGCTTGACCCAGTTATTTTAGCAGCAATGAGTATCAGTTGTTTGTTGTGGGAAGTGGATAACCGCGGTTTTAAAACAGAAGACTGGGTGGGGTTCCTGACTTCCCATAGTAGGCAGGGGGGTACATACTGTGTCTTCTATCCCCTTATAACTGTTTTCCAACATGCTTTCTGTCTTTGTCTTGGAATGAGATTACTTGGTTTTTTTTCCTGGCCCTGGCCGGAGTCCTAGCTGGGAGGGAAACAGTCAATGCATAGTTATTGTTTTGGGAGATGATATCTTTTTACCTTGTAAATCATATCTCTGTTATGTATTATTAAATTTGTTATTTTCATTGTATAATGTATGCATTTGAGTGTATTCCTCTTTGTTGGATTTTGTGCTTGTGTCCTGATGAGACATATGTGATCTCAAACTAAGTACATTGGTGGTATGCTCTTGGAATCTACATCTGATCCTATTTATTCTCAGTTCCCCTATGTCTTACTTTTTCTTGGGTGCTTTAATTGTAATTCTAGAACTTTTTACTATCCCATTTTCTTCCTTTTTTTACTGGCGCTGGTATAACCTAAATGTGTTGCAAGCGCCGTAAATCCCTTAAAATCATAAAAACAAAACAAAACAAAACACAAGAAAAAAGTCTTTTATATACTATACTTGGGCGGCCTGTTGACTTTTTGGCTCATTGGAGGCCCCATACCCAACCCTCAGCTCATTGTCGCACGTCATCTCGTCTCGCGTGGGGCAACAAGAAAAATGAGAGGCGTCTGTGATGACGCGCAACCTTCGTACAGTAGGTACTTATCATGGTAGTAAGGCAGGAGAGATGTGCGAGTGTTAACGAAAAGCAGCATATGCAAACATTGAGACGAAAAGCAGTATCTGCTAAATTTGAAAAATATAGGGCGGCACAAAACAACTTCGCTCAATAGACCGACCACCAGTGATAAATATGTCGTCAGTTTTCTTTTAATACATACATATATATATATATATATATATATATATATATATATATATATATATATATAATATATATATATATATAATATATATTGTGGCGATCTCCGTTTCCTACGAACTACGAAGATTTACCACATACTGCTGACTGCAAGACTACTCTACACGCCAGATCAGACAAAACGTAAACACGAGAGAACTCATTAAATTTATAAAATTCACTACACATTGCTTTCATTGTTTGTTGTTTCCAGTAAAGTAGATGCTACATTGGTGACCCGACTTAAAACAACTTAAGAGATAGGTATTATTATTATTATTACTATTTACCAGTTCAACTCTTCACGAGAACATAATAATAATAAACATGTCTATCGACGCCGTAGCATTGAAATTGCCCACATTTTGGACCACTTGTCCTTCAGCATGGTTTGCACAAAGCGAGGCACAATTTGCCTACGCGATATAGCAAGCGATGAAACAAAGTACTACTATGTAGTGGCTGCCTTAGACTCAGACACAGCAACTAGAGCCCTTGCTATTCTATCATCACCCCCAAGGAAGGTAAATATGAAATACTGAAAAAACTTCCTGCTGTCTGCGTTCGGCCTTTCGGAAAACAGAGAGAGCGGAATCTCTACTCAACATGAATGGTTTGGGCGACTTAAAGCCATCTGAGTTAATGGACAGGATGTTAGTGCTCCTCGGCAAACACAAGCCCTGTCTGCTCTTCAGACAGTTATTCTTAAGACAACTTCCAGCAAACATCAGACTTCCCTTAGCAAACTCGCCCAACCCGGATGATTCGGGCATGCCAAGAAGTGACAATTTTTTCTAGTCCCCCCTAAAAACTCTAACTCTTTTAAATTTTCATTACTGTGGTTGACACCCAACCATGCCAAAAATAGTTCCCTTTTTGGGCCAAAAGGGTTTTGGGTTTAAAAAACCCCGTCGAGTGCAAAACTGAAATCTTCAATTCATTCAAGAAAAACAAAAAGACCCGGGAAAGCCAACCGGGGTAAATAAAAAATTCTGTGCGCCCGGATTTTTCTCCAACGCCCCCCACTAAAAAAATTCCAACCATCGTCACGAAAAATTTAAAAAACGCGTTTTTTAGTGTTTGGAGCTAAGATTGCCACCCCCTTGAAAGACAAAAGCGGGCTCCTTGATCTCGCATTAAAGTGAATGGTTCACAATAAAAAAAACGGATTTCAAAACTAAAATTTGGGGTTTGGTTACAATCACGACTTATCAAAGTGAGTCAAGCTCCCCATTGGAGCGTTTTTTATTTCCTAATCGTTGGGGATATTCTGGTGACCCCTTATCGACGCAAAACGTTTTCGCACGTCCCGTTCATTAAGTTCTTTTGACAAACCCGAACCCCACCTCACCCGATGCAATACACAGAAAATTAGAAAACTATCCGAACTATTTAAACCCAAACTTTTAAAAACGGAACGTGAAACATGGCGTGCAAATTTATCAAAATAAGGTCCCCCATATTCGATTTGTCGCCGGCTCCGAAAAACTCTTGTGTGAAAAAAAAAATTTTTGGGAAAGGAAAAAGGGGAAAAATTTTAAAAAAAAAAGCCCCCGGGTTCCCCATTAACTGGCCCCCCAAGGGTGGCAAATGGGCCCTGCGGAGATTTTCGTGGTTTCGAGTATATACCAGACGATACCTTTCCCACACTTCATATTTTACGCAAACTTAGAGGGGAAGATCCTTTTTTCCCAAAATCGCCCCTTTTTCAGAGAATCCACCAAAATTCCGCGCCCAGAAGACTCCAAAAACGGCAGTGAAACCCCTTTCGGCCTTTGGGGTTTTAAGAAAACCATTGGATTTTAAAAAGCAGCAAAGCATTAACGTTAAGGATCCCTTTTACAAGATTTAGTGGTTTTTTTATTTAGACGCATTCTGGTTGCAAGTTCAATGAGGCAGAACACAGGAACATTAAAAGTTTCGAAAAATTAAAAACCAAGCCCTTTATCCGTTTGAAAATGTCTTTTCGGTGTGAGATCTTTAATTCCTTGGCCATCAACTGCATTCGGCTGTCCCAAAGGGGCAAAAAAATTTGGGGTTAAAAAAATTTACCCCCAAAAACCCTCAAAACACTTCAAATTCCCGGGGTGTTTAATTTTACCTTGTTTCATTCCCAGTGTGAAATACTTCGCCCCTTAAAGTGCTTTTAAAGTAAAAAAGAACGTCAAGCACTTACGGGGGCCAAGAAAGTTAAACCCCTTTTTGAGGTAAAAAGACTAAGTAACGCTAAATGTTACCCACCTTGTTAACACCCCCCGTTTAAAAATTTGAGCCCCCAAGTGGGGCGCTTCTTAAAAAACTTAACATAAAAAAATTTGGGAACCTTTTGGATTTTTGCGGCGTTGCGTAAACCTGGCAGAAAAACAGTACCTTTTTTGGGGAGTTGTTGGAATTCATTTTGCCCGTTTTTCCTTTCTCTTTAAAGGGGGGCAATTGTTATTTTACTGCCAAAACATTAACACCATGTCCAAATAATAAAAACCCTGGTATGTAAAAAGGCACTTTCTGCCCCCAAGGCATGATTGAACTTTTTAATCCTAAACACCTCAAACTCGCAATAACCCCAAAATTGGGGGGATGAGCTACTGGGTTTTTGCTTTTTAAAACTGCACCAAAGGATGATATCGGTCATTTTCAGCTGAATTAGTATAGGGAGAACCTTAACAATCCCTGGGAGTTTAAACCCTGACCGCCCTTAGATTTCCCACGCTAAAATTTTTGGCAACCTTTGGGCAAAACGTCCTTCATTACCAGGGCCAAACTCATCACGGTACACCAAAAAAATTTACCAAAACTTGAGTCAGCAAAAATGTTTACATCCGTGTTGACCCCCCGAGGACCCCTTCAAAGCCGGATCGGGCCCCTATTTTTCATAACCCCTGGAGTAAAAAAATTCCTGATGATTTTGGTGGCAAAGCGAAGGGTTTCGATCGCCCCCTTTTAAAAGCTGCTTTGTCGATTAACGAAACCTTTTCCCCTTGCCACCCCACCTCGTCGTGGCGCCCCCCGATACAAACAAAAAGTTATCAAACAAAAATACAAAACCCCCGTACTATTTCTGATGATAAAAACGTAGTCCCTTAAGAAATATCTCGTCAGGACGTCCTTTAAAACGCCCTCGGTACTCGAAGATGATAGTCCGGTTTTTGGGGGGGAGGGGGGGGGGGCATTTGGCGATCCCCGGGTTCTACGAATACAAAGACTTACCCATATGCTACTGCGGGATATCTACACCCCAGATCAGACAAAAGTAAACACGAGAGAATCTTTAAATTTTTTAAAAAATTTACTAAATTTGTTTTCTTTGTTTGTTTTTTCCCAGAAAAGTAATGCTACAATAAAATATTTTTATATTATTTTATATATATATATAAATATATATATATTTAATAATACAAAATTTTTATATATATATATAAATATAATATATAATTTAATATATATAATATTTATTATTATTATATTTCAAATTGTGAGAAACCAAATTTATTTTTTAAATATGTAGGGAGCTCCCTTTTGCCCACTTTTTGTCTTCCCCACAACAATCAAATAAAAAAACAATGTAAACTTGAATTAAAGCTTACTTTTAATTAAAAACAGAAAAATGGACGTTCAGGTTTCCCTTTTTATAAAACAAAACAGGAAAAAATAAAAACGCTATTTTGAATGGACAACGACTCCCACATATCTATTATTACTCTTGGGCGGGGAGGGCAAAAAAAATAAAAAAAGCCCTGGGTGACGTCGTTTTCATTCTTCTTTGCGAATTTTAAGAATAAAAAAGGGGCCGGGATGGTAAATTATTCAATAGAAAATTTTGTCGCTTTTTTGGGTATTTTCTTTCATCAACCAAGATAAACTATTACGTCATACTTTTTGAGCTTAAAGTCCTACAGTTTATTGGCAAAGCTCTAAAAAAACAAAAAGGTCAATTTCGAAACTGGCCCAAAAAAGACCAACTCGACGAACCCTGGGTTTTCGACTGATTTTCTGGAAAAAGGGGAAAGAACTGTAGAATTAAACAATTGGACAGGAATTTGTGCGGGTTTTTTCCAGTATGTTGCACTCAGGTTGATGTTTGGGAAAAAGGGGAAAAAAAAATGTAGTAATTCCCAAAAACTTAATTAAAGGGACATAAATTTGTGCGGTTATTTCCCCCTTTTAAAAAAGACGACTTTTAAGCATGTCGGTAGTTCTGGGTGAGAGGTATGTACGTTTGGATGTAGTTTTTAAGTTGTTTTTTTTTTGGTCTTTGTTATTGTCAGTATGCGAAAAGGGCCTGGTTCATCCCGCTTCAGGACTATCTTTTTTTTTCGAGGGGAAAAATTTTTATTTAACCCCCTTTGCTCACTTTGGCAACTGGGTTTATTCCCGTTGACATATACATTTGTTTGAGAGTTATTATTCCTTCGTGGGAATGCCTCGGCGAGAATCTTATGTGTCATGGCGGAGGGACATAATTTTAAAATTTTTGTCATTGTAACGAAATTTTTGGGAAAATGATTTTAAAATTCAAAAAAAAATTGAACTTTTTTAAAAGCCCAATATCCCTTAAAAAGTATCAAAATGCTTTCAAGGGGGCCTGTAAAACGGAACATTTAAAATGAGGGGGGGACATGACACCTGTTTGGCGAATTTTTAATCTTTTTGTTTTTTTTGGACAGAAAACGCTGTTAACGGGCCTGTACATTTTTCAAGTACGGTGAAAAAATGGAGAAAAAAGCCCTTTTCCCGGATTCAAAAAAGCCCGAGCACTCGAACCCCCGGACCTTTTGATCCGAAAAACGAGTGTCAACCAAAAGGGAATTACATCCTTCCAATGCCTACAATTACCCGCATGGAAAAAATTGAATCAAACACTTTTTATTATGACAAACAATAAAAGTTCATGTTGAAAGAATTCGATTATTTGTCGATCCTTTCTTTAAACCCCTTCCCTTTCCACCCATGGGAAAAAAGTAAATTTGTTTCGATGAAACCGTCATTTTCTCATCCCGATTTCATTTTTTTTTGAAATTTTTCTATAAAAAAATACATTTTGTAAATGGGTTCTCTGACGATCAATATTATGTATGAAAAATGTTTTTGCTTTTTTGTTTTTGTGTTAGGGGGGGGGGGGGGGTTTTGACATTTTTGGGAAAAAACCCGAAAAACGGTAAAGAGAGGTTACGTAAAAAACGTCAACAGAAACCGTGTCTTTTGACCCCCCCTTTCCCATGATAGCAAGAACCCCACGACTTGCTGTTTCTCTTTCCCCCCATATAATAAATAATATTATAATTTAATATATTATATATATAAAATTTTAAAAATTTTATATTTGCCAAAGGCAAAAAATGCCCCTCTGATACCAGTTTAATAAAATTGATTTTTATTAATTATTGGTGTTTTATTGGGGTTTAAAGCTTGTAATCAATTTTTAATGAAGAGCAAATAAAATGTTTAAAAAGTTTTTTTCAACAGAATTAAAAAAAACAATTGAAAATCAAATTTTAAAGCTTTGGCATGTCTTTAAAAAGAGGCAAGCTCCCTTTTTTGAAGCATGTAGAAAATTAAAAGTGATGTTTTAGCTATTGATTTAAATTTTATACTAGTATAAAACAAAAATTTTTTTTTTTTGATTGCGTATTTTCATATCTGATTTGTTTATAACAGTTCTTTAAAGTTGGTATTGCTTGGGACCCTTTGGTTATCAAACACGCCAACACAAGACTGACCGAAAAATTTAAAGCTATATTTTAAAGGTTAAAAATGTTTTATGAGAAAAAAGCATAGATTTCCTTTGAAATCAAAACTTGGGGGAAATGTATTCCCTTTTTCTGAATTTAGGTTTTTTGGTTTTGGTGTCATTTTTCACGCAACCGGGAGCTGTCAAGTGGACGTTTGAAGTCGCACTTTAATTGCCTTTCCAGCGTGGTCCATGCAGAAAAAGGGAATTTTAGCGTTGTTCCCCTATTTTTCATTTTAAAGAAACTTGATATGGATATTTTAATTTACCAAAAAAATTTTGTTTTTACGTTATTTTATTTACAAAAAAAGAATTTTGAATTCCCTCTGAGGTGTTTGACACAAATAAAACTTCTAATTTATTTTTTTGTTTATTTATAATCAAAAAAAGACAAACTCACTTTAAATCCCCTAAATAAATTTTTAAAATTAAAAAAATCCAAAAAAACAATTTAAACAATATTTTTAAAAAAAATTTTTAATTACATTTTTTATAAAAAATTTTTAAATTTTTTAAAATTTTAAACCCTTTATAACATAAAAACTTATTATTATCTTCCTTTTATAACCCAAACCCCCAAAAACCCAAATTACCCTTTAACAAACCCTCTACAAAACACCACACTTCACACCTTTTCCCCTTCCACAAAAACAAAACATCACCCCCTTTTAACCTCCCACAAAAAATAACAAAATATTAACCTTTTCAACTTTTCCCAAAAAATTTTACAACTTCCATTTTTTCTAAAAATATTATAAAATTATTTTACAAAACTTTTTTTTTTTTTTCCTTTTTTTCATTTTTAAACATTTTAATAAATTTTAACATTTTAAAACCCCCAAATTTTTTCCACCCCCTTCTAAACTCTCCCCTAAATTTCCCCCTTCAAAATTAAAAATCCCCCTCTTTTTTCCCCAAATTTTCCCAATTTTCCCCTCCTATTTTAAAAATTATTTTAAACTTTTAAACCAAAAACCTTTTTTAAACACACCCTTTTATTTTTAAAATTTTTTTTTTTTTCCCACAATTTTTTCCTTTTCCCAAAACCCTTTTTAAAAATTTTTATTTAATTTATTCTAATCCCCCTTTTTAAATTTTATTTTCTTCTTCCAATTTTATATCTTTATAAAATTTCTCTTAATTTTTTAATTTCATTTTCCCCAATAAACCAAAAATTCTCAATTCTAACCAATATTTACACCCACAAACAACCATTCCCCCTATACGTCCCAAAAAACCCTTAAATTGTACTCCCCTTTTTTCTATTTTTTACCCCTTTTCTTTTTCATTTTATTTTTTCCTTAAGTGTTTGCTATTTTAATTGTCTTTTCCTGTAAGCCAAAGGCAATTTTGGTTTCTGGGGGGTTGAGTTACCGGCTGTGATTTCAGTTTTTTTTGTTGCCTCTCGATAAGTGGAAGTTTTTGGAAATTTATTTTAGTTAAATATCGAACTCAATTCATTTTTATTTGGAAACTAATTTAAAGATTTGTTTAGGGTTTTTCATATTATTAAAAGGTAGAAAGAATACCCAAAAAATGGGAAAAAGGGTTCTAATTGACCTAACGATAGAGAAGTTGTGCACATACGGCCTTTTAAACACGAACCACTTGGGTACAACGATGACCCCAAATTTTGAAAATGACTGTCGGCTAAAATTTAAATTAAAAAAATTATGCCAAACAAAATAACACAGACTGGAACGTTATGTTAGAAAAAAATAGATTCATCAAAGAAAAAATATGTTAAAAGGAAGCGAAGCTATTGAAAGAAAGATGTTTCAAGGGAAGGGTCGATTTACGATGTAAAGAGGAAGACGGAGCATATTTTCAAGCCAAGAAAAGACAAATTCGATGAATGCTCAAAAACGAAGGGGCAAACGTCGAGAAATGCATGGAATTCTCATCGTGAACAATGGCGACAGAGCTTTAATTTGTGGTAAAAAAAAAGGATAAAGCTAACAGGAGAATTATAATAAAAAAATAATTAAAAATGCTGAAAATTATATGCGCTTTCCGGCCCAGACTTAAGGCTTAAATTACAATTTTTTTGGTAAAAATACTCATTCAACAACCCCAGCACAACACACACACACCAAAACCCACACAACACAACACAACCAAACCAAACCCATTTGCTTCCATACCTTACTAAAATCGAAAAAAAATATGTTTTAAGGGAACGTTTAAAAATAGACAAAGATTTTTTTTCACGAAAGCTTGCGGGAAGGGTTCCAAATAGAGGGTCGAAATGAGAAAAGGATTCATTCCGCATTTTTCCCAATTTGAGGAACAAAATAGTTTTGTGGAATATGGCCGAAGTAAGGGGGGGGGGTTTTGATATTTTAATTTGTTCGAAGGTAGGAAGGGGGGATACCTTCAAGACAACGATAACTAAAAAAAAAAAGTTTGAATTTTAATTTTTTCCCAACAGGAGCCAATGGGTCATGAAAAGAGGGGCCGGCAGAGTCGCACTACGTTCATGAATAAGTTGGCAGCGCTGTTTTTTACAATCTGAAGAGTTTCAGTTTTTATGCGAAACGCCAAATTTATATTTATTACAGGGTGATTTACGTTTATTCCCCCGATCCAAGCCTTGGTTTATACTGTCAAATTGATGGAGGTTTTGACCCCCAAGGTTGTCTCAAACTACTTTGACAAAAATTAAAAAGTGGTACTTACACCCAAAAAAATAATTCCCACGTGGTATGAAACATGATGTAAGAATGTTTATTTATTTTTTTTGGAAGAAGGGCCACAGTTGACAAATGTATTTATTTAGAGAAAAGGCTATTAAGATGGTATGCGACTAAAAAATGCAGCAATTGAACGAAATTAATTTTCATCCATTAAAAGCAAACAATTATTTTTTAAACCTCTAATGACAGAACCAGCATTCCATACAAACATAGACATTACTTAACAACAAATGTTCCCGCTTTGATGAAGTAACACCTTAACCCAAAAAGGCAGGAAAGATGGAGCATCCAATTTTACTAATAAACAGTTATTTTTGAACGAGAAGGAACCATTCTGTTTAAAAGAACCCCCAGGAAATGGGAAATTTTCTCGCGATCAAAGAGTATGAAAGAGCAAAATTTAAAAGACACCATGCGGTTTTCACCCGTCGAGGAAATTCCCCCAGAGAAATACAACCATCTCCCGCAGATAAAACCCCTTTGCCAAAAGATGACGGAATTTTTTTAATTTTAAATACTAATTGGCCTCCATTTAAAATCATTGAAACTTGGTTGAAAAACTTAGTCTCCATTAGAAATTGATTCGTGTTGAATACAAAGAAAAAATTGGGGGTTGTCTAAGTTTTATGTTTAATATTGAAAACAAAAAATGAAATTTTTTCCAAAAAAAAAAATTTCCCTCCCCCCGCCACAAATACAACACAAACTACCACACAACACACAAAACACACACACACACACACTATAATTAATTTTTATATATATATTTCATCTCATAAAAATCCATCATCATCCAAATGGCTTGTACCTTTAGCAGGCCCGGGCAGCTGCCACGAATCCGATCCCTTTCGGGGGTAAATCTGTGGTTTTTTAAGTCAATTTGGCCATTCTTTGGTTATTTAATAATCATTCTTGTCTTCCCCTAGCTGATTTTTTTCGTCATCCCGATAATACAATGTTTATTCCTTCTTTTCCCCAAAGTCCCCGAAAAAGTAAATGTTCTTTTGGTTATCGATCATTTTCTTTACTTTCCCCGCTTCCCAACACTTTTCCCCGTTTTATCGTCTGCCATGATACCCCCAACATTCTTCTTTAACCCCCAAACTCAAATCCTCTAACCCCCTCGTACATTCTTTGCAAACGTCCACGTTTCACAACCCTATAAAAGGGTATTATAACAAATTTTTTTCTACTATTTTATTCGGTCTTCAAGTTTAGGGTTTTTGTTTGATCAATGGTCGCATTTTTTTGGAACCGGGGTTTTTTTCTAATGCACCCTTGTTTTATATCCCCTTGTCACGTGGCATGGGTGATGATAGTGCTAAATATTTAAATTTTTTCCTTATTTGATGGTCTCTCCTTTGGAAAAGTGAAGGCGGTTGTTGTCATTCTTTGAGACACCAGCATTGGGTTTTTTCTTAATATTTAGTTTCAGGGCCCCTCTCTTCACTTTTGCTACCTATAACAAAATTTTTTTGCACTGTTTGGAGAGTAGTTCGGTACCATCGTCTGCGTATTTTGCTTTCATATTCTGCCCCCCAAAGTTTACGCCCCTTTATTCTTAATTTTGTTGAAAATTTTTCACTATTTTGTTAAAAAGGTCCGTTCAACGAACCCTTTTTTTTTATCCCTTTTCGATTTTTAAAAAAATTCGTGTTTATTATCCAGTTTTACACCCCCTTTTGATTCCCAAAAAAAAAGTTTTAAAAGTGAAGGTCTTTACTGGTTACCGATCTTTTCTAAGATTTTGAATAGCGTATGTGCTGTATAAAATAAAAAGCTTTGGGATTCAATGAGCATAGATAAAGGTTTTTTTTTTTCGATTGACGTTACTTAATGTTTTAACGTAAAGATTGTTTCCCAACCCTTTTTTTTAACAAAACCCAATGTCGTCACTTATTTCGGGAGAATTTTGCCCTCATTTTTTTTCAAAATAGTCTAACAAATTTTTGGGGCCGGCTTTTTCTGATGTTCTGTGTTGGTCACGTAAATAGTCCTTGTTTTTTGGGTACGTAATGGTACCGATTGTTTAAAAATTTGGGGCAATCCCCCTTTTCATATAAGAATAAAAGGTTTTTGTCAGAATGTTTTTCCCCAATCTCGGGGGCGTCAACAAATCTATTGAAAAGCTACGGGGCCTCCCGCTTTCCCCTTTTTCTCTTTTACAAGAGTTTATTTCGCAAAAATTGGGGACCTGTTCACAGTAGAGATTTTTTTATAAAAGCCGCCCCTTTTTTGTACCCGGTATGATTTTTTTAATTTTATGCCCAACTTTCCCAAATTTTTTTTGTTGTCGAAAGTTTTTTTACCGTTTGGTCTTTAAGCTTTTCTTGCAAGGCTGGGCTTTTTCCCTTTTTGATCTTGTATTGATGGTAGAATTTTTTGGGGTGTTAGATTTTTTTTAGTCTTCGTTCTGTGACATTCTGTTCAAACGATTTCCCCTTTTCTCTCGTACACTCACGTTTTTAATCTTATTAGTTTTTTATATTCCCTTGCTTTGCGTTCTAGTTTTGTTTTTCATTCACACGTGGCCCTTGCAGGTTGTGGTCACTATTCAAAGCCTTGGGAAAAGTTGTTGCGTTGGTACGATATTTCAATCGGTTGGACAGAATAAAATCTATCGATTTTTAATAGCCACCTGGGTTTTCCATGTCCACTTTTTCTACGTTGTTTTTAAAACCATGTATTAATAGTAAGGTTTTCCCAAATTTCCCCCGTCGACAAATCTTTTTCCCCTTCTTTTTTGGGGACCTAGTCCGTGGGGGCCCAAAGATTTTTTCAACTCTCTCGTTTTCCAACCCCTTTTCTTGAAAACACCAAATTTTAAACGAATTTTTTCAGACTTACATTGTTTAATGCTTGTTCATATCTTGAAGAAGTCTCAATTGTGTTTTCGTCACTGTCTCATGTGAGGCTTTTATTTGAATAATTTTAAAACATTAAACGGGTTTTCCTTTTCTTCCTTTACTAAAATAACTCTTTTGGATTGCTAAAGGGTCTAAATAGCACTTTGAGTTGATTTGTCAAAAAATTCCCAAATCCTTTTCATTATATATTATATTATAAATTTTTTTAATTATATATTATATATATATTTATATAAATTTTTATATATATTATATATATTTATTATATTTATATATATATATTTTTTTCATAGTATTGTATATAATTGAAAAAAACATGAACACAAAAAGGAAATAAAAATTTATCTTAACTTTAAAAATTTTTTTTAAATTTAAAAAAAATTAATTTTCTCTCCTAATCCGTATGATGATTGTGATCATGATGATGTGTGAGAGATGTGAGGGATGTGATGGGGTGATGAGATGA
>NW_027629593.1:0-15495 GCF_034508935.2 Berghia stephanieae | reverse complement strand
GGAGAAATGAATTGTAGATGCATTATTATTAAAGCGCAACGTTGATGAGACAATTTCACTATCTGTATGACAAAACAAAGCTATCCAACCACAAGATAATTTTAAAACATATTCCTAATGAAAATGTGTGAGTTGATGTCAACCATATCATTATTGTTTTTTGAAAACGATGGGATATTTTTTTAATCAAATTAAAACAATGCTTACTCATAAAAATGCATCATTGTTACCGCTATTTTCATATGATTGTGATAAATTAAAATTCTAGCAAGCGTTACTTATGATGACATGTGACAAATGAAAAACAACATTACCTCAATTAGGGTGTATAAGAAAATCAGTAGCACAAAGTCCTATTCAACTAACAAGTTAATATAAATCTACGAACGAAATTTTAGAAATGGACTATGATTTTAATAATCTTGAAAAAAAGAAAAAAATGATAATGAATCCAGATAAATACATTCAAATTATTGTTTATTTTAATAATAATGGTTGCTTGGCCGTAATATCAAATATTTGAAAACGATGGATCATTATTTAAAGCAAAAGAAAATAAATTCTAGTTATTTTAAAACGCTATTTTAAGTTCCTGAATGTTTATGCTTCATTTGTTATAAAATCTATGGACAGCTATACAAAGAGTGAAATTAATTTTAAATTACTTGATATAAATGATGTAATAATAAAATATTTTCCTATTAAAATTAACAAACTACATGATAAAAAAGTGTTGTCATGACAAAATTAAAAGGGCATTATTATAGAACATTTTGCAAAATATTTATATATTTATAGTTAGGTAACATATCACACATTTTATACAAATGACAATAATAGTTATAACATTAAATTTATAAAAGAAATAGAATAAACATTTTCAAAAAGAGTGAATTTTCTTTAATGTAAGGCCAATAAAATAATAATACGAAACACCTGAATTTCAGTTTATGTATATAATGATACAAAAGCGTTCTTAAACCTGTTTGTTTTTTTAAACAAACTGTAACATATTTTGTCAACATGTGCATTCTAACTAAATACTAAAATATCAAATTATCAAATTTACTACGGCTGACTAAGAAATTTATTACTTGAATAACGATGAATATGAAAGAAATTAAAACCATGTTTTATAAAAACTTAACGTATTATTAAATATTTTGTAATAAGTGCATCACTCTTACCTTTCTTTTAAGAAAAACTATTATTACTTTTGTATCATTGCTAATAAATCAAAAGTGTATAGGCATCGCAAAATTAAAAGGGTATTAGAATATAATCTATAGAATGATATGTCAAGCGATCTGTGTAATGTTTAAACAGAGAGGTTTCTAGAACAAATCACTTCTTTAAGTAGTAAGCATTTACGTGTACAGAAAAATATACTCAAGCTAATCAATATCAAATAAATGAATTGTTCTGTTTTTAAAAAGCTACTGTTATATTTGCATAAATAATGTTTAAAGTATTAAATGAGTTTGAAATTACATTCCAATAAACCAGACATTGATGACTTTAAAATATTAGACAATAAAACTTATAGGCAATGAATGATACATGAATAAGAGATTAAAATAAGGTAACTGATATTGGATGAAATGAAAGTACATTTATCAAAACTTTATACAAAATGAAAGCTATTTTATACAGTACGCGAGTCATTAACATTAAAATGGCCATTGAAAATTCTGAGACAGGAAAAAAAATTTCTTTATTTTTTGATGAGATGACTTTTCTTAAGAAAATTATCTTCTATCCAACTACAAGGTAATTGTAATAGATATTCCCATATGTCATGTTGAGAGTTGATGAAATATTGTGAACAAAAAATTAAGATTCAAGAAAAATGAGACAACACTGCAACTTGAAAAAATACGACAAAAAACAACTGAAAGTTTACCATATCTGAAGTTAAAGATTGGGCATTTAAATCTTATTAACGGTGAATGAATTCTTTAAGTGCTTGAGTGTATAATATAGGCTTGAAAAAAATAGGAAAGGACGCGATGAAAGGAGCAATGGTGATAAGAGTCACCATTGATGGTGAAAGAGGCAATGGTGATAAGAGTCACCATTGATGGTGAAAGGGGCAATGGTGATAAGAGTCACCATTGATGGTTTGAAAGAGGCAATGGTGATAAGAGTCACCATTGATGGTGAAAGAGTCAATGGTGATAAAAGTCACCATTGATGTGAAAGTGGCAATGGTGATAAGAGTCACCATTGATGGTGAAAGAGGCAATGGTGAAAAGAGTCACCATTGATGGTGAAAAGAGGCAATGGTGATAAGAGTCACCATTGATAGTGAAAGAGGCAATGGTGATGATAGTCACCATTGATGGTGAAAGTGGCAATGGTGATAAGAGTCACCATTGATGGCTTGACTTGCTTGCCTTGCTTGTCTTTGCTTGACTTGCTTGCCTTGCAAGGTGGCAGGGACGATAAAGCCACTTTAAATGATCATGGCGTTCTAAGAGTAATTTTCAGGGTCAGATCGGCAGAGATTGCACCAGCAGAGCTCAAGATGAAGAAAGTATTGTTGATATAAAAGTGATGGCAGGGATGTAGATGATGGAAGCAGCAGCAGTGACAATGATGGTGAAAATGGCAAGGCAGGTGACGTGATGATGAAAATCACTCCGCAGGGCTATGGTGGTGAAGATGATGATGATGGGAGGCGATTCTGATGGCAATGGTTGTGTTGGGAGGTGATAGCTTTGGAAGGGATGATGGGAAGTAATGGTAGGTCATAGGGTTGTGATAGAAGAGACCATGATGTGAGGTTAGTGGTATAAGTGAAAGCCATGGCTTGGCGAAAATGATTAGAAGCAGGTTCAACAATAAAGATCCAGTAAATGGCACAGTTCCAAACCCAGATCAAGGTGACCCATCAGAAAGAGTCAAACAAATCACATCCCTATCCCCGTCTTCAAGACAATTGTAAATCAACATTCTGCCCAAACACATTCGGGCTTCCTGTAGGCCTCCAGTCCGCCTACTGCACTTGGGTATGGACATGAAACACAAACAAATACACCCCACCACCGGTAGAAGCACACTTATCTGTATTTCAAATCCATGCGAATGCCAACCATAATCATCTTGTCAACAAAGAACACGAATGTAACTCACCCGGCCCTAACCAGTTGGAATCAACTCAAACCAAGTCCAGAACCACACCACCACCTTCACTTTATCACTGAATCTACCTCCAGGCATCCTCATCCTCCCCACAACTTCCACCCACCACCACCTTCCTCGACGAACACAATCTCTACATCACAATCACTACAACCCCACCAATACCACCATCATCACTTCCTCCACCATTACCTCCCTTCACAACCATTGCCATCATCATCACTTCCCATCATCATCCCTTCACCACCACAACCCTCCCATCATGATTTCCATCATCCGTCACCCAACAATGCCACCTTCACCAACAATGTCACTATTGTTGCTGCCACCATCTACATCCCCATCATCACCTCGCCACCAACAACTCCTCCAACATCTTGATCACTGCCATTACAATCCCTGGGGCCCTCCAATATAACCCATCCCATTACTCCGCTGAATACCACAATCATCCTCCATGACCTCACCATCCCTGCTGGCCACCGCCCCTACCGCCCACATATGGCCAATCTCGATTCCTGGAGCTTGATGACGTCAAATATCTGTAACAAAAAGTAACGAATCATAAAAATGCAGGGAAAAAAATCAGTTCTTTGACTTCACATCTAGTTCAACTTTTGTTGATTATTGTCTAATCCTGGGGCTTTCTATCTTTCAAGATTTTCAAGGTTTGCTTCAACTAAGTTGTTTGTAGTCTTAGTATATACAAACTATTTTGCGAGAGAACTTGACTTAGGTTATACATACTATTTGGTGAAAGGCCTAGTCTTAGTATATACATATTTTGTGAGAGGCCTAGTCTTAGTATATACATATTTTGTGAGAGGCCTAGTCTTAGTATATACATATTTTGTGAGAGGCCTAGTCTTAGTATATACAATTTTGTGAGAGGGCCTAGTCTCAGTATATACATAATATTTTATAAAAGGCCTGTTCTTAGTATAATAAACATAATCTTTTGTGAGAGGCCTAGTCTTAGTATTATATACATACTATTTTGTGAGAGGCCTATTTAACACCTACAAAATGACATTGATTGATATCATTCATGGTGCACAAAAAAGATGATCAAAAACACATATTGCACGCTATTATTTGCAATTACTGCCTCGATGAAAATATTTACCTCCTGTCTTAGTAGTAGTAGTAGTAGTAGTAGTAGTAGTAGTAGTAGTAGTAGTAGTAGTAGTAGTAGTAGTCGTAGTAGTAGTCGAAGTAGTAGTAGTAGTAGAAGTAGTAGTAGTAGTAGTAGTAGTAGTAGTAGTAGTAGTAGTATTAGTAGTAGTAGTAGTAGTAGTAGTAGTAGTAGTAGTAGTGATGATGATGTGGTAGCAGAGGTTGTATTTGTAGTGAAGATTATGTTTTGGTGCATGTAGTAGTAGTTGTAGTGATGATGAGGTGGAGTTGACTGCATTTGTAGTAGTAGTAGTAGTGGTATGATGATAATGTGCTTGTAATTGTAGTTGTATTGGAAGTAGTGATAATGATGTGGAGGCGGTGGTTGTATGTAATAGCAATGGTAGTGGTGTTGATGGTGGTGGCTGTAGCAGTAGTGATGATGATGTGGTGGTGGTGGTGGTTGTAGAGAGGAGGATGAGTGGCGGTGGTGGTTGTAGTAGTAGTGGTAGAAAGGTTGATGTGGCAGTGACGGTTGTAGTCGTACTGGTATTGATGATGTGATAGTTGTGGTTTCAGTGATGATGATGGGGTGGTTGTGGTTGTGGTAGTAGTGGTAGTGATGATAATGTGTTGGTAGTTGTGGTGATGTGCAGTGGTCGTGGTGTGGTGATGATATGTAGGTGGTTGTACTGGTGTTATTAGTAATGATGATGTGGTGGTTGTGGTTGTAGTAAAAGTTGTAGGATGATGATCTGGAGGAGCGAATTGTAACGATGGTAATGATTATGATGTGGTGGTGGTGGTGGTTGTAAGCAAAGTTTTATTAATGATAATGTGGTGGTGGTTGTTGCAGTGGTGGTAATGCTGTATAATGGTGGTTTTAGTAGTAATTGTGGTGATGATGTCATGGTGGTTGTAGTGGTAGTGGCAGTAGTTTTGATCTGGTGATGATAGATGTAGAAGCAGTGGTATTGATGATGATGATGTCGTGGTGGCGTTTGCAGTAGCAGTGATGAGTTGTGGTGATGATTGTAGTAGTAGTAGTAGTAGTAGTAGTAGTAGTAGTAGTGATGATGATGTTGATGATGGTGATGATGACGACGATGTGGTGGTGATAGTGGTAGTAGTATTAGATGTTAGAATTAGTAGAAGAAGTAGAAGTATTAGTTGTATTAGTAGTAGTAGTAGTAGTAGTAGTAGTAGTAGTAGTAGTAGTAGTAGTAGTAGTAGTAGTAGTAGTAGTAGTAGTAGTAGTAGTAGTAGTAGTAGTAGTAGTAGTAGTAGTAGTCAGAGACGCCAACTTTAAATTTGGCTCACAGGAGTTTCAGACACCACTCATAGGAATATCAATGCCGAAAGAGGAATTTCCGCACACAGGAGAAAGGAATTGGAATGTTACATAAACACATTGCTAAATACAATCCATAGTTTCCTGTAGTATACTGGTGGTAGTGAGGATGAGGTGGTGTTCGTGGTTGTAGTAATAGTGGTAGTGATGATGATATGGTGGTGGTTGAAGTAGTAGTGGTAGTGATGATGATGTGGTATTGGTGGTTGAAGTAGTAGTTGTAGTGATGATGATGCGGTGGTGGTATAGTGGTTGTAGTCGTGATGTTGATGTTAGTGGTGATGGTGGTTGTAGTACAAATGGTAGTGATGATGATGTGATAGTGGTGGTTGTAGTAGTAGTCGTGGTAGTGATGATAATGTAGTGGTTGTGGTTGTAGTCGTAGTAGTGGTAATGATGATGTGGTGATGGTGGTGGTTGCAGTAGTAGTGGTAGTGATGATGTGGTGGTGGTGGTTGTAGTAGTAGAAATGGTAATGATGATGTGGTGGTTGTAGTAGTAGTGGTAGTGATGATGTGGTGATGGTGGTTGTAGAAGTAGTGGTAGTAATGATGATGTTGCAGTGGTGGTTGTTGTAGTAGTTGTAGTAGTTGTGGTGATGATGATGTGGTGGTGGTAGTCGTAGTAGCAATGGTAGTGATGATGATGTGGTGGTGGTGGTGGTGGTGGTTGTAGTAGTAGTGGTAGTGATGATGATGTGGTGGTGTGGTTGTAGTACAAATGATAGTGATGATGATATGGTGGTGCTTGTAGTAGTGGTGGTAGTGATATGATGTGGTGGTGGTGTGTTGTAGTACAATGGTAGTGATGATGATGTGGTAGTGGTGGTTGTAGTAGTAGTGGTAGTGATGATGTAGTGGTGGTGGTTGTAGTAGTAGTGATAATGATGATGTGGTGGTGGTGGTTGTAGTAGTAATGGTAGTGATGATGTGGTGGTGGTGGTTGTAGTAGTAGTGGTAATGATGATGTGGTGGTGGTGGTTGTAGTAGTAGTGGTAGTTGCAGTGATGATGATGTGGTGGGGGTGGTTGAAGTAGTAGTGATAGTGATGATGTGGTGGTGGCGGTGGTGGTTGTAGTAGTAGTGGTAATGATGATGTGGTGGTTGCAGTAGTAGTGGTAGTGATGATGTGGTGGTGGTGGTGGTTGTAGTAGTAGTGATAATGATGATGTGGTGGTTATAGTAGTAGTCGTGGTAGTGATGATAATGTAGTGGTGGTGGTTGTAGTAGTAGTAGTGGTAAAGATGATGTGGTGGTGGTGGTTGAAGGAGTGGTAGTGATGATGTGGTGGTGGTGGTTGCAGTAGTAGAAGTGGTAATGACGATGTGGTGGTTGTGGTGGGGCTGGTAATTGTAGTAGTAGTGGTAGTAATGATGATGATGTTGTAGTGTTGGCGGTTGTAGTGATGATGTGGTGGTGGTGGTGGTGGTAGTTGTAGTAGCAGTGGAAGTGATGATGATGTGGTGGTGGTGGTTGTAGTAGTAGTGGTAGCGGTGATGATGATGTGGTGGTGGTGGTTGTAGTAGCAGTGGTAATGATGATGTGGTGGTGGTGGTTGTAGTAGTAGTGGCAGTGATGATGATGAAGTGTTTGGAAGGGGGGGGGGGGGGGGGGGGGGTGGATCCTTGGAACAAATTGACCTCACCGGAATTTGACGGAAGTTGCCCGCTACCGAAATTTTTGGCTCCCGACCAGAGTTTTTTTCCGGTGAGACCGGAGTTTTGGCATCACTGATTAGTAGTAGTAGAAGTAGTATTAGAGATTAGTAGTAGTAGTAGTAGTAGTAGTAGTAGTAGTAGTAGTAGTAGTAGTAGTAGTTAGTAGTAGTAGTAGTAGTAGTTAGTAGTAGTAGTAGAGTAGTATTAGAGTATTAGTTAGTAGTAGTAGTAGAAGTAGTAGTAGTAGTAGTATTAGTAGTAGTAGTAGTAGTAGTAGTAGTAGTAGTAGTAGTAGTAGTAGTAGTAGTAGTAGTAGTAGTAGTAGTAGTAGTAGTAGTAGTAGTAGTAGTAGTAGTAGTAGTAGCAGTAGTAGTAGTGGTAGCAGTAGTAGTAGTAGTAGTAGTAGTAGTAGTAGTAGTAGTAGTAGTAGTAGTAGTAGTAGTAGTAGTAGTAGTAGTAGTAGTAGTAGCAGTAGCAGTAGTAGCAGTCGTAATGGTGGTGGTGCTTGTAGTAGTTGTAGTATGTTCGTTTTTAAGGGTTTACGGCGCTTGCCACACATTTAGGTAATATCAGCGCCAGTAAAAAGGAAGAAAGTGGGATAGTAAAAATTTCTAGAATTACAATCAAAGTACCCAAGAAAAAGGGAGACAGGGGAGATCGAATAGGGAACAGATGTAGATGTAGAGCCACTATCAATGTACTTAGTTTGAGATCACCTAAATGACACAAGCACAGGTCCCCACTAAAAGGAACACACAGAAAGAGAGAGAGAGAGAAAGAGAGAGAGAGAAAGAGAGAGAGAGAGAGAGAGAGAGAGAGAGAGAGAGAGAGAGAGAGAGAGAGAGAGAGAGGAAGAGGGTGAGGGAGGTAGAGAGAGGGAGAGAGAGAAAGAAGACCAACAGACATTCCTACCTCAAAGAGAAGGCTCCAGTCCTATGAAGAATACACAATCCAATCCTGTCCATCCTTGAGAAAATAATAAAAAACGTTATTCTTGTTTATGTTGTGATCGAAGAAGTTATGTTTTGAAAGAAATGCAGTCTCACAACTAACGTTCAGATCATCTTTACATTCATCCCGATAGCTCAACTGGTTAACTACTAAAACAATGTGACAAGTTCTGTTCCCTGTTGAGCCTCAAAAGCTAACTTCTAAATGAAGACATAGCACAAGGCTATTAATCGTGCAGCACAGACAGATCTTATGACACTTATGAGAGTTTATACTCATCAAACCAAACTCCTGATTATTTCATATATAACATTAGTAAAAAAAAAGAATTCTACTACTATATCTATAAGCAATTTTACTTTGTAGTTGTTAGCTAAATGACGAGAAAATATTTTACAGTAAGGATAGAGACACAGTTTCTTTAAATGGTGGGCCAGTTTTATTAATTTTATCACTTGTGAACTCTTTAAAACCATGTTTTTGGCAGGATACATTGATCTTTATCACTGTTTCAGTTTCAGTTGGGTGGGGAAGTGTGGCTCAGTAGTACAGTTTTTGTTTTGTACCCCAAAGGTCCCGAGTTCGAATACCGGCTGCGCTGTGTGGCCTTGAGTAAGTCACCTAGCCCAAGCTCAGTTTGAAGTGCAGCACTGCGGCTGACGTCTGGGTTATTCCAGTATTCCCTTGGAATAGACTCTAAAGACAAATTTCCCCTATAGGATGAATAAAGGGAATTTTATTTTTATTTTATTGTTGTAAGTGTTATCTTTAGAAACTTGTCAGTCAGAAGCCCTTCAAACAGCTTGTATTAAATTAAACTTAAAACTAGTAATAATAATTGCTGTAACCTGTGAGTTTTGACTGATATTCACTACCTTGAGCAATTGAAATATATTTTAGTCTATGCATGTTTTTTTAACGGACTCTTGTCAGTGCTTTCTAAACAATGCATTCAATGAGTTTCATATCATGGGACTTTTTGTTTTTTTCACTATCTAATTATTGATCACCAATATTTATGTTTACAGCTGTTTGTGTCCTCATATTTAAATCTTTTTCATTTATCCATTCCTTATCTATTTAATTAGTTGATGTTTAGCAAGATTATTATCGAATTATCAAAACGTCCTTTCTATACAACGCCTTCACCAGTTAAGTAGAAACGGTAAGGGCTGCCTGAAGCCGGTGTCGTAAAATACTAACGAAAGAGTGAAAATGGAAAGGTTTCGTATGGGAACAAAACAGACAATGGACGTTTCGGGTACAAACCCTTCGTCAGCACAACAATACACAAATAAACGTGGAAAACAAATAAAATATAATGAAAAATAACTTGTATTGTCTGTGCTCAATGGTGGTTGCAGTATGAATGAAATGTTAGCATGGCGTGGGTAGAGGATAGGGTGCCCCAGGGGGGTGATCTAATTGATAAGAAAAGGTCAGCGTCAGGGAACAGAACTTTGCAGAAAATAATGGAAGATAAAAGACATATAAGTGGTTAGTAGTAGTAGTAGTAGTAGTAGTAGTAATAGTAGTAGTAGTAGTAGAGTAGTAGTAGTAGTAGTAGTAGTAGTAGTAGTAGTAGTAGTAGTAGTAGTAGTAGTAGTAGTGTAGTAGTAGTAGTTGAAGTAGGAGGAGTAGTAGTAGTAGTAGTAGTAGTAGTAGTAGTAGTAGTAGTAGTAGTAGTAGTAGTAGTAGTAGTAGTAGTAGTAGTAGTAGAAAGCTGTTGTGAAACAGTAGGGGGCATTGGAGAGGGCGAGGTGAAAGAGTCACGGCGGAGGTGGGGGGGGGGGGGGGGGGCTTTGTTGGATGAGCGAAGGTCGAATCTTCGCGAAGGAAATACGAACGATCAGATGGCGATGCGATAGTAAAGTGGAAAATACAGATAAATAGATAGATAGATAGATAGACAGATAGATAGATAGATAGATAGATAGATAGATAGATAGATAGATAGATAGATAGATAGATAGATAGATAGATAGATAGATAGATAGATAGATAGATAGATAGATAGATAGATAGACAGATAGATAGATAGATAGATAGATAGATAGATAGATAGATAGATAGATAGATAGATAGATAGATAGATAGATAGATAGATAGAAAAGAGGGGAGAGAAGAGAAAAAAAAAACAACAAAAGAACAACAACAACAAAATAAAAACAAACAAACAAACAAACAAACAAACAAACAAAGCAACAACGTCAACAGAAAAAAAAAATTAAAAAATTAAAAAATAAAAAAGGGGAGGGGGGGGGGAGGGGTTGAGGCGATACAAGTTATTTTTCATTCTATTTTATTTGTTTTCCACGTTTATTTGTGTATTGTTGTGCTGACAAAGGGTTTGTACCCGAAACGTCCATTGTCTGATTTGTTCCCATATGAAGCCTTTCCATTTTCACTCTTTCGCTAGTATTTTACTTCACCAGTTAACTAACCCAACAGAGAGACAGACAGAAAAGAGATAGAGAGAGACGGAGAGATACAGAAGGTTTGAGGAGAGAGAGAGAGAAGAGAGAGAGAAAGAAGAGAGAGTGAGAAGCGAGAGAATAGAGAGAGAAGAGAGAGAGAGAGAGAGAGAGAGAGAGAGAGAGAGAGAGAGAGAGAGAGAGAGAGAGAGAGAGAGAGAGAGAGAGAACTAAATGGAATACCTACCTCAAGATTGGATCTCCATTACGAATACAATCTTTTGATGAATACACGATGTAATCCTGTATCTTCATGCCGTCCTTTAGTGATTTAAAAATAAAAGATGTATTTCTTGATTATGTTTTGAATTTGTAAACAGATAATGAGCAAAGAAATTATGTTTTGAAAGATATGCAGCCTTGCACTTAATGATAATAGTAACTAATAATTTTTTGACCTCGCCAATTAAAAAAATAAAATCAAACTCTTGAAAATGAATTATCAGGAGAAAAATTGTCACTTCTGTAAATACCAAATGTTGGTTAATGCTGAAGGCAATCTAAGGTGGAATACTGGAATCTATGATTTCAGTTTGTAAAACTCTGTTTGTGGATTCCAAACAATGGATCAGAAAATGGTGAGATCGGAGTCTAACAAAACAGTCATAAATTAGATTTGTTCATTTTACGATTCCCGTATGCATCAAATTGTCAGCTGGGATTTTTTTCAAAGTTTGATATATTGTGCAGATACACTATTTCTATAATTAAAATGGTGCTGATTGAAGATCGAAGAAGAAAAAAACTGTAAGTATTGAATTGTAAGACAGTATCTGTCTTTGTCTAATAAATTGAAGCTTACAATTGAATACTTATCGTTATTTCACTATTTCTATAAGCACATGAAAGCTTTCCTTGTATTTTGAGGTGCTTATTGTAAAAATCACCTGCAAAGAATCTCAGTTCTTAAAATACAAAGGGGCATAACTCAGTTAATTATTTTGACCTCCAATATTGACTCATATTACACTACACAGCTGACAAAATTTAAAATATTTGGCTTATGAGGCTGTTAAAAGCTATTGAATTCAATGCTTTCAAATTCAATTTACTTTTGAAAAAACCGTTAACAGTCTAATTAATGTGGATTATACTCATTCAGATGAATTCAGTTCAGATTGGTATGAATGTCGATTTTCATGTCTAGTCTAGTGCAAGATTTTTTTATTATCTAAAAAAAAAATTCAATACACCGTGAAAAAGAGCACTATGTAAACACATGAAAAGGCTTTATGTGACGGCGTTACAGTATAGTTATGTGACACACTGTAGTGAAGCGTATGGATAATGGAATTGTGTATGGGCATGTACAGATAATTTGGGGTAACCAATTTGGTTCGATATTACGGACCCTGAAATTGAAATCCATCCATTTTATTTTATTTGAATTCGGAATGAATTTACTACAACGAATAAAGCTTTAACTGTAAGCGAAGACGTCTATTATCTGTAGTGTAAGAAATTAGACTTAGAATTCTATATATCTAGGCACTTGCAAGAAGTAGCCCTCGCGAGTTGAAAAGAGGCGAGGATTTCTGTTTCCGTTTTTGAGAGGAAAATTTTTAGGAGTGTTTTAAAAATATTCATTTTTCTTTCTCAGTGAAATGAAATGGCAAGTATTATATATCATTGGAAAGGGCATAAAATTCTACATACAGCCATGCTAATATTATTATCTTCCTATATCGTGATTTTGAGAAATCTTTGTGTAAACAGATTGTGTGTTTAAACGTTTATAACTTTTAAACCAGAGATGGTCCTTCTTACTAAAAAAACGTCCTTCTGAGATATATATTTAAGTAGCTTCTCTAAAAATTTCAGAGCAAAATATGGTTGCACTCAAAAGTTATAGCTCCCCCAAAAAATAGAACTTGTCCTCGATTGTTTGCAGAAGATTTTCTTATAATATTGATTCACTTCCTGTCGTCTGCTGCGCCTTTTTTTTTACTTGAGAGATAACTTCGTCAATCCACATCAAAACTTTACAACTGTTTTTCTTACAATATATGCAATTAATGTGATGTTATTTTTGTTTTACATTATTCAATTAATCAGCGTTTTCATGTGCATGCATTCATTTTATAAGTTACGCTTCTCTTTCTTTTTTTCTGATCGATTTTGATTTTGGGCTGTCATTATTCCCAGACGCCTGTCTGGGGATAATGAAAATTCGTTATCCCCAGACCCATGTAGCAAGTGGGCAGAAAGATTTTATGCAAAATGCCAAACTAGGCGTGAAAAATACCAAATATTCTGGAAAAAATACTAGTGGTTGTGTCCCAAAACAGTAAATATATCAAGTGATATTTAACAGAAGATGAAAGTAAATAGTGATCAAATGTCAAATCCATCTCTTTTTTAAAAATTATTTTAAAGCAAATGGATCAATGAAATTTCTTTTGTTACTTTCATCTGAAAACGTCAAACTGGCAATTCGACTTTGTATTTTCAACCAGGAAGAAAGTTGGTTATCATCAAATCTGTTCATAGTCCACCACCATTTAAATTTTCACTACCTACCTACCTGTTAACTTTATTGATCATCTCTTGTTTCTATAATTTGCTCATTCTGGCCACAATTTTGGGGATGACCAGGAATTATTTTTTATTTTGCGGACGAATTCCTAGGCCATGGTGTTGTTCGCCCCAAAGCCCAAAACCGACACCTGTTATTTTCCTGTCTTCTTCGCACAAGACAATACAATTTAGTATCACACGTCCGCAAAACTAGATCCAACAACATATTCTTATTCGAATCAGAGATGAAAATAACTACCAAAACAAGGAAGCAAAAAGTGTGGAAATATGTTTAGCTCATATATGAATTTAAGATATTCGATAGCGGTGTGGATAGACAGCTCAGTGGGTTAGGCCACCTTTCATTTTACTCCTTTAAGCTGCAGATTCGAACCAGTCGTGACCACCCCCAACCCCCCCCCCCTACACACACACACACACTTTTTTAAATTTTTTTTTTTTTTTTAAAACTTTTTTTATCTTTCTTCCCAATTGATGTTCATTGTCTTCACTCTTGTTCCAAATTCCGAGCAAGAGATTTTTAAATCAGTTGAATTTTTTATTTCTCCGATAATATTATTTCATTATTTAATTTGCTCTAGATCTATTATTGTTTTTTTTTGTTTGTTTTGGTCAATGATAATATTAATAATAATAATAATAATAATAATAATTGTAATAATTGTTATTATTATTACTATTACCATCATAATCATTATTATATTATTATCAATAATAATACTATTTTTATTATTAATACTCTTATTATCATACTATTACTATTATTTATTATCATTATTATTATTATTATTATTATTATTATTATTATTATTATTATTATTATAATTGTTATTTATTATTATTATTATTATTATTATTATTATTATTATTTTTTATTATTATTATTATTATTATTATTGTTAACACTATTCCCTGCTCCGAGGGAAATCTCTCTTTTCTTTTTTTTTTTTATTTTGACCTAAACCTTAGAGTTTTTTTGTTTGCTTAACCTTTATGTAAATGTTCCGTTTCTGAGCATGAATTTCTTAAATTGTTTTTATTTTTAAACAATTATTGTTTTTTTTTTCTCCTCTATCTGACCATTTGGTCGCTCTCTGAATATTTCTGTTTGTTTGCTTTTTAATTATTTATTCTTTTTAGACACTATTTGAGATCGGAGTGGGGACGAATATATTTGCTAGAAACTAGAAAAAAAAAGAGAGAGAGAGAGAGAGAGAGAGAGAGAGAGAGAGAGAGAGAGAGAGAGAGAGAGAGAGAGAGAGAGAGAGTTTAATAAAAAATAAAAAAAGAGGAGGGGGAGGATTCTTCCAGGGCAGACGACTAAACCATTCGGCCATGACAGCCACTTCGAAGTCGACGCATATTGTGTATATGTAGTAACAACTGATTTTAATGTTGGTTAATTTTATGTTTTTATAGATATTTTATTAATTTTCCTTATTTCTATGTGCATTTGGAAACATTCCATATGGCATCTGGCATGGGGATAATTGTTTAAAAGAGCGGAGTTTCAGACAGGTGTCTGGGGATAACGAAATTTTATTACCCAGACAGGTGTCTGGGGATAATCACAGCGTTGATTTGACGTTTTTCATTCTTTGACGGGCGACTGTTCAATTTTGGGGAACGGGGGAGCGGGAGTTTTTAAAATCACTATTTTCGATATTTTTAAACACTAATACACCACCTCAAACATTTATCAGTCCATATCTTTGCTTTTATGAGGTCTATTTTCATTTTGAAAAGTTCAAAGTGAACAACTAAATGACGCCGATTCAGTGGTATATTTGGTCTATCTTCATGTGAATAAATATTTTATTGTTGACTTTTCCAAAATTACAATAGGTCATTCATTTGCATGTCGTGATCTATTTTTCCTTGATTTCAGCTGTTTCAGCTCTAAACTATACTTTTCTCTCTCAATAAATAATTCTTTTTCTGTTTGCAATGTATTACAGAGATGTTGAATTACCGCATGTAAAAATTTCATAGATGTATCTGAAGCAGTTTCTGAATTATACTTGATTATCCATTGGGTTGCTGTGTTTTGGTCACATATTTTCCTAAGCTATATAGAGATTTTCCACCACATAGACGGTCATAACTTTTTAACCATTTGAGATAGAGCGATATTTTTTTCACTCCAGTAAATGCTTTACTCCCCTTTATTTTTCTACGCTAAATTAATACCCATATCACTATTTTGAAAAATTCTTGCAAGTGCACTAGGCCTAGGTATCTCGACTGTATTTAACATCTACAAC
>NW_027629592.1:0-15524 GCF_034508935.2 Berghia stephanieae | reverse complement strand
AGGGATATTTTTCTCGAAAATTTAAAATATTTGAAATACAAAAATGCACGTTTATATTTATAGTAAATTGTAGAAAAAGCTAAGTGTTTTAATCCTTCAGCCGGCCGTCTCTTTCCAAAAAATTGAATTTCATTTGCCCCCCCCCCTGGGGTCCCCGCTTCAGGGTCTCCAAAACCCCGAACAAAAAAAAGTAAATTTAAGAATATCAAAATTTTTCCCCGCTTTAAATTCAATAAACAAACTAAAAAAATGTCCTTACTCATATCTAGTTTTATTTTTGGATTCTAAAAATAATAAATATTCCCTCTTTGTTGGTAAAAAATAATTTTTGAGTTTCCCCTTTTCCACACCCTTATTTTTAAAAATCCTGAATCTAATAAAAAAGTATATATATAAAAGATAATTTTATCTATTTTCTCGATCCTCACACTTGGGGTAAAAGGTTGGTTGATTTTTTTGAATTTTTAAATATTTTTTAAAACTTAAAATTTTTTAATATTTATTTCTAAAAACTCTGATTTTTAAAAAAGGGGCAAAAAAAAGTTACTTTTAATGATGTAAAAAAAAAATAATTGCGTCTTGTAGAGGAAAACGGGGTCTTTAATAATAATTTTTTAAAAAATTATGAAAAGATGTTTGCGCCCACAAGGCTGAGAAATTTGAGTATTTTGATGAATTTCTATCCCCTCTGCTGGGGAAAAAATTCAAGCGATGAATTTAGCAGACATAATTTATTCCCAATGCCCCCCCTCTTGACAGCTGTTACACTGGGCTGACGGGATTGTTTACTTACTCACGGTAGCCGTGAGGGGAAAAAGTAACTAAAGTGAAAGTTTGGGTATTTAAAAGGGGTGACTACTATATCTACTACACATTCTACACTACTACTACGTATATACCCCTACTATACTACCACTTTTCTCTTCTTTCTACTTTTCACTACACTAATACTCTACTAATATACTACTACTATACTACTACTACTACTCTTTTCTTCTACTATTCTCTCCTCCTCCTTCCCCCCCTCTACTACTACACAAAATACTACTACTTACTATCTAAAATACACTACACTACTACTAAGGGCGCCCCTAGATAAAATAGAGTCTTAAAATTTTTAATTACACATTTTTTAACCCAAAAAACCCCTTCCCTCTTTGATGTAAACCCCCATCCTAAGGTAAGAAAGGGGGGAAAAACAAAAGAGAGAGAGAGAGAGAGAGAAGGGGAGAGAAGAGGGGGAGAGAAGAAGAGAGAGAGAGAAGAGAGAGAAGAGATGCACGGTTGACATCGTGGATGGTGGATGATGGTGGGTGAGGATGGATGGGTGGGGATGGAGGGTGGGTGAATGATGGAGGGTGGATTGGGTGGTAGTGGATGGGTGGATAGGGGATGAGGATGGATGGAAATGGGAAAGGATGGTTGGTAAACGGATAAGGGGGATGAATGGGGAGTGAATAGAAAGATGGAGAATGGGTGGTGAATGAATAGAAATGGGTGGATGGATAGATGGATTTTGGGGGGGGGGCTTTATTTGATCGGATAAGTTTTTTTTACAAATTTTTTAAAATTCTATTTCGCATGTTTTTTAAGCCCGTTACAAGCCTGAAACGGAAATCGTAAAATCGGACCATTGGAAAAGGCGCAGTTCTCGAAAAGCACTTTCGCCAATCACTGCGGGGGTCACGCGGGTTTGCTGAGAGAGGAGAGAGAGAAGAGGAAGAGAGAGAGAAAAGAGAGAGGGAGGGGGAGGGGGGAGGGGGGAGGGAAATTCAACTTCCCCCCGGGGTTGTCTCGTTCAAGCATGTGAAGCGAGCACTCTGCCAACCCTCCTAGGGGACCCCCAGAAAATAGAAAAAAAGTTTTTAAATTTTTCCAAAGATCAATGCCCACAAAAACCGAATTTATACCTTTTAAAAATTATTAGATTATTTTTATTTTATTATTTTTTATTATTATTTTATTATTATTTTATATTATTATTTTTTATTTATTTTATTTTTATTATATTATTTTTTTTATTATTATTATTATTATTATTTTTATTATTATTATTTTTATCATTTTTTATTTTATATTATTATTGTTTTTTTTCATTATTATTATTTTTATTATTATTATTATTATTTTATTTTAAAATTTTTATTATTATTATTATTGTTTTTTATTATTAATTATTATTATTATTATTATTTTTTTTTTATTTTTTTTTTATTATTATTTTTATAGGTATATTGCTACTTGGGATCCTAAAGAAGGGTATTTTTAGGAATTTACTTTCGCGAAGACCCCCCTTTAAACCCAAATTTTTCCCCATTCTACAGTCCCTTTCTACTGAATTTATTATATAGGGAAAGAATTTCGGGAAAAGTAGGTCCCCTTGAACAAGGGGGCTACCTTCCCTAATCTCATTTCCCCATAGGTCAAAACCCTATTGTAATACTAAACGAACGCAGGGTTTGGCTTGATTTAACATGTTGTAATGGGCAATATTTTTCTTTGCTTGAGAGGGTTTTTTTTTTTTTTTCCCCATTACAAAAAAGGGCCAAAACAATGTGGTTAATTAAAGACCTGAAAAAAATAAGTGGTTTTTTTCAAGAGCTAAAACATAGAAAAAAAAACACCAAAAAACACAACAAAAACAAAAATCAGTTACCCCTTTAGAAATAAAAAACGATAAAATTTTAAAAAAAGGCCCAATAAATAGGATTTTAAAAGGGGTTCACACCCGCCGCAACGAGCAGTCCTTGGTTCTAACAAAGATAAACGTATTTTCTATTCTTTGTGACTAAAGTTTTCATATGTATGTTCAGAATGTATAAAATCAAAACATGATAATTTATAATGTTTTTTTTTCCCCGGGAAAACTTAAAAGTCGTCGGAGAAGTATTTCATAAAGGGGCCGCCTTTTTCGAAGTTTAGAACCAGTTTTCTATTTATTAGGGCATAACGAGGAAGGACGTCACATGTTGAAACCCATGGTACTGTTATATAAACCGGTGATAGGACTTTCCTTTCCCTTTTAGCTGTAAAAACCCATAATAAACATTATACGGTATTTTAATTATTTTCGGCGTATGCTTTAGTGTTTTTTGTTTTGACCAATTTTTAAAAACCCCCTTTTTACATCTTTTTTTTTAAAAATGCCCCAAATTTCCCTTAATGCAAAATAGTCCCCGTTTCCGTCCTTTTTTAATTACACTCTTTTTAATATCCCTTCCTAAAAAACACGGTTTTCATTTCAATGAATCGAGTGGGGTACTGTGTGTAAGTGCGATTTCCCCCCAAAATCAATGCCACCCCTCCCCCTTTTTTACGCTTAACAATCTTGAATTTTACAAGACGAGCACCGTGCCTGTGAGCCAACGGGTTTTTTTTCAGCGGCTCTCAATAACCTCAATTGTGTTGGGAAAAGGGCCAAAGCAACAAACAAAAAACAAAAACAAACAAAAAAAGGTAACCATTCATCTTCGGGAGAAAAGGTGAGTTTTTATCTAAACGCATGCCTCGATTGCTGGTGAGAAAGTTAGTGGAATCTTATCATCACCCAACTGGTGGGGGTTTAAAAAAAAATATCTGAGCGTTTTGTGACGTCAAATTCTTCATTCGTTTAAAAGGGGAATGTTTTTAATTGCCCCTTTCCGTTCAGTTTGGGGCCCCCGGTATAAAAACCGTAACATGGTATGGGATCGTGGTCATTCAAAGAGAGAAATTCCTAGTCTCGCTTTTTGGACGGGCAGTGACGATCAGACTTATAAGCATTCATAAAATATATTGTGAAAAATGTAGACCGCCAAAAGGGAGGTTTTTTACAGGCTGATCGCACTGGGCCCTTTGGACATGGATGGCCTTGGTGACGGGGATGTAAAAATTGGGGCGGGAATTTGGGTTGGGTTTGAGGAAAAACGGGGAGGGGGAGGGGAAAAAAGGGAGGCGATGATAGGGGAGGTGAGGGTTATGACGATGGTGGGGGTGATTTTGGGGGTGATGAAGATGATGATATGATGATGATGAATGTGATGATCCCGTTAAATCAAGAGAAAAGAGAGGGGGGGAGAGCTTGGTAGAAGGAAGAGAGAGTAAAACGAAGAAAATTTAAAGAGAGGGAGAGGAGGAGGAGAGAGAGAGAAAGAGAAGAATAATAATAGGGGGTAGAAGAGGAGGAGAGAGAGAAGGGGAGAGAGGGGAGAGAGAAGAGAGAGAGAAAGGGGAGGAGATAGGAAGAAGAGAGGAGTGAGGAGAAAGAGTATACAAAGGAAATTTGAACGGGGAAGAGAAGGAGATAGAGGGAGAGGGGCGAGGAAGAGAGAGTGGGGAAAGGAGTCCGTTGGGTTTTTGTTGCTTCACGCAACAATGCTGTTTTTGAAGAATATTTTTGTCTAACGATAGCGCCTCTCTGGGCCCCCTATTTACCTACTTGGTAAAGGTTTTTGTTTTTGGGGGTTTTTTTTTTTTTGGGGGGGGGTGGGGGGGGGGGGTTTTTTCTAAGTAGTGCCCGCTCGTAATCAAGGACTTTCGTCCCCGGGGGAGACAGACAGACGACACCACAAAGTTTAGTTGTGTAGTAAAATATAAATAACATTACCGTCCATAAGGGCCATTTGGGTCTTTGTTTTTTAATTATGTACCAGGTTTTTTCTTTACATTGCCAATATACCAAGTTCTTTTTAAAGTCTTTCTTAGAGTTTAATAAATACTAAAATCAAAGTTGTACCATTACTATGGTTTTTTTTATCGCTTCCCCCGGTCCCCATTCGAATCGGGTACCAATGAAAAAAAAAAATTTTATCGCCTAAAAAAGGGGCATGTCCCGTCCAAAAATTAAATTTGCGTTGGTCAGAGCCCCCGGGGCCCATTTTAAAGCGTTTTGAGCAGTTGAGTGGAAATTTCTCTATATAAAACTCTTTTTTTTTCTTGGGCCAAAATCCCCTTGCTTTAACGGCCTGTGTTAATTTTTTTTTTTTTTCTTTTTTTCTTTTTTGTTTTCTTTTGTTTTGTTTTTTTTTTTTTTTTTTTTTTTTTTTTTGTCTTGTCGAGCAAATATCGTGGACTTCAATACCTTGGGCGCAAAAAGACCGAGGGGGAAACGAAGGACCCAAATTCGAACTGTCAGAAGACTTCCCCACACACCCAAGGGGGGCTGGCGGGTTCGCCCAATGATTGTTCACGTACATTGTTTAAAAAAAAGGCAATATTTTGCTTCATCTGCTAACACTTTTTAAAATTGTTTTTTATCCTCGAAATTTGTTCCAGACGGACAGAACGCCCAAAAATTCCAAAAATCACCCGTTTCTTGATGCCCCAAGGGCAGGTCATCGAAAATTCACTGTTTTTCGAGGCTGGTTTTATGTGATTTTTCAATAAATTCAAAAAATTCTGAGATCATTGTGAAAAATGATTTCGCCCGTTTTAAAGTCTTGGATTCCTTTTTCTTCACCTTCGTCGTCCGTCGCGTCATCATCATTTTCTCACCATCATTATCTCATCTTTGTCATCGTCTGTCATATCATCTTCTCAGCATCAACTTTTCATATCATCATCACATCACTTTATTCATCATCATCATCATCATCTCATTTCTCAGCATTATCACATTATCATCACTCATCTTTATCATCATCATCATCAATCATCACCATCAACTACCCCACAATCATCACATCCCCATCTATCATCATCATCGTATCATGCATCATCTTTACACATCATTCATCTCATCATCATCATCATCACCCCCAATCATTATCATCACCCTCGTCTCATCTCATCCATCATCATCGTCTCATCATACATCACATTTTCATCTTTTCATCATCATCATCACATATCTCGTCATCTCTCATCATCATCTCATCTTTATCATCATACACATCCATCATCATCATCATCATATTTATCATCTTAACCACCATTTTCACAAGGGAAACAAAGGAATTGACGAATTTCGAAGGACCAAATTTCGCACAAAAAGGCCCAAATCCCTCCAAAAGAAAAAGAGAAAGGTCTGGCAAAAAGGTGGCATTTCCTTATCAAATTGAGAAAATACGAGAGCAGGGACTGGTTTTAGTCAAAATCTGAAAAAATTGTCTATGAAACAAGCAGACAAAGCAAGAAAAAAAAATCCCCAAAAAAAAACAGTCTTTCCCGGGTACGTACGAACTTCAAACCTTTGATTTCCCGGTCAGACGTGCTACCATTTCAACACCAAAAAGTAGGTTGTAGTTGTGCAGTGACAATTTTTAAACCTAATACAGAAGGGGAGGTTTTACGCTCGAACCCCCCTTGTATCAAATAAAACCCAAATTTAACCGAGAGGACGAGGGCGAAACTTGATAGCTCCTTTTTTAAAATTTTTTAAGTGATCAAATTGTGTTTTTTCTTGTATTGTTCTTTTTTGTTTTTTCTGAACTGCCTCATTATACACTTTTTTAAGAATTTTAAAATTTTGGCATCCCTCAAAGGCGTCCCGTATGTGAATAAACCGCATTTCAAAGTAGGGCCGAAAGATAGATTGACATTTATTGCTGTTGAGATGATGATGATGTGAGGTGGGGTAATGGGGATGGGGGGTGATGATGGTATGGTGGTAATGATGGTGATGGTGGTGATGAGGGATGGGGGTAATGATGGGGTGGTTGGGGGATGATGGTGATGGTGGTAATGATGGGTTTTGGGGGTGGGATATGGGAGGTGATGATAACGGTGTGATGGTGTGGTGTGATGATGTTGATATGGGGGATGATAACGGGGATGAGGTATGGTGGTGATGAGATACGATGTGCTGGTGAAGATGATGATAAAGATTATGATATGACGAAGAGCGAGGTGGATGATGGATGATGATGATGATAGTGAGATGATGAGATGATGTGTGAATGGTGATGATAGTGATATGTGATGGTGATGATGAGATTAGATGATGATGTGATGGATGAGAGATATGAAAAAAAGAATGATGATGGGGATGAGATATGAGATGATGATGTGATGATGATGATGATGATATGGGTGATGATGATGATATGAGATTGAGGATTGAGATGATGATGAGTTGATGATGGTGGTGGGGGTTGTGGGGCCTTTGTATTGATGGTTGTGGTGGTAAGGGAAGGTTTATATAAAGAAAATATTTTTGACGAGACTGGGGGTTTAGTGAATGTGGGTTTTTGTAGAAGTGTTAAAGGTATTGAAGTGGTGTGTTGATGATGAAATGAAGTGACGATGACGGTGGTGTTGGCGGTGATAGTGAAAGTTTTGAGGGTATGGTGGTGGGGGTTTGGTGGGGGATGGTAATGGTGGTGGTGGTGATGGTGGTGGTAATGGTGGTTGTGGTTGGGGATAAATTTTAGTGGTGGTGGTGTTGATGGTTTTTGGGTTTAGTGGTGGTGGTGGGGGGTTGGCGGTGGGGTGGTGGTGGGGGTTGGAAAGGGGGGGGTGGCGGTGGCAAATGGTAGTGGTGGTGTTTGTTGAGGGTATGGGGGGTTGGTAGTGGTGATGTTGTGGGGGGTGGGGGTGTTGGTGGTTTTGGTGGAAATTTGATTTTGTGGTGGTGATTTTGGGAGGGTTTATTGGTGGTGGGGGTTTGGGGGTGGTGGGGGTTGGTGTTGGGGGTTTTGGGGGGCAATAATGGGTTTTTGGTGATGTTGAGGGTATGGTGGGGGTGGGGGTTGGTGGTGGGGTTTTTTGGTGGCAATGTGGTAGGGGGGTTTTGTTTTGGGATGGTTTTGAGGGGGGGTGGGGGTTGTTTATAGTTTGGTGGTTTTGTCGTTGTTTGCGGTGGGGGATTTATCAAAAAAGGGAAAAAGAGGGCAGGGGGCAAAAACCAAAAAAGTTACGACTGCGATTACAAAAAAGAAGAGAAAATAGATTTCATAAGTTCTACACGCCCTTTTTAAAAAATTTAATAACTTCAAAGTTAGTTTTGGGAAACGAAAGATAAAAATTACGGGGGAAAATTTTGCAATAAAAATTCTCCAAAAAGATATTTCGAAAAAAAACCCCTTTTTTTTGAGATTGTTTTAAATTTCAGGATCAAAACGATATTTACCCCCCCAAAATCCTTGGGGTTTTGTAAAAAAAATCTCGAAAATTGTTTTTTTTAAATTTTGGCGCGCATGTCTAGCCCGCTCTGTTTTAACATTTTTAACAAAAAACTAATAAACGAATGTTAAATTAGGATAATGTGGTGATGATGGCGATATGCCCAAATCGTGTTATGTAAATTTTTAAAATTATCGATATCATTTAGAATTGGCAAAACCGCCTTTCGGGCCCCCCTTTGTGGTTTAAATATTTTTTTTGATTTTTGGGTTTTGGGTTTTTCTTTTTTTTTTTTTTTTTTTTTTTTTTTTTTTTGGGGGGGGGGGGGGGGGGGGGGGCGGCTATTTTTTTGTTTTTTTTTTTTGGGGGAATCATTTTTTTTGGGGGGTGGGGATCTCTTGTACTTTTTTGGGGGGGGGGGGGGGGGGTTTCTTTTTATTTATTGTTTTTTGTTTGTTTCTTTTATTTTTTTAGGGGGAGGGGGTTTTTTCTTTTTTAAAATTTGGGTTTTCCCGTTTTTTTCCCATTATTATTTTTGTTTTTGGTTGTTGATGTTGTAGCTTTTGGGGGAAATTTTATTTGGGTTAGTGTTTTATTTTGGGGGGTTGTTTGTTTGTTTTTTTTTTTGTTTTTCTTTTTTTTTAAAAGTGTGGGTGACCCCTTACATAACGCGTTTGGCCCCCAATTTCCCCTTCCCTTTTACCCTTTCTCTCTCTCTCTCTTCTCTCTCTCTCTCTCTTTTTCTCCCCCTTTTCTTTTTCTCTCTCTTTCCTCTTCCTTCTTCTCTCCCCCTCTCTCTTTTCCTCTCTCCCCTTCCTTTTCTCTCGACAAACAATACACAAAGACACACAAAACACACATACCAACACCACACTTTCTCGCTATATCTCTAAAAAATGTTTTCAAATCCCCAAAACTAAAATTTTTTTCTGCCCAAAGGGTTTAAAAAAAAAAACCCCCAAAAATTTTGGGCCAATTTGGCCCAATTCTGGGGAGATGGCTGTCTATGATAGAATGCGTTTGGGCCAAGGAGTTAACAACGTTGCCCCCGGGAAAGAAAAAAGGGACCAACACAAAAAATCTGTGAAAACCATGAACTTTTATAGTCTGGTTAATACTGTTTGGTGAAACCAACTCACAAAACGCGGATGGCAAAAACAATAAAAAAGGGCCCTGAGGACGTCATTTTTCAAACTATTTTATTCCTTTTCCCCCCTCATACCTATTGTGTCTGGGTTCCCAAAACCTCATTGGTCTTTAAATTTGGGTTCGGGAAATTTCTAAAACATTCGCAGGTTTGGCCAGCCAGTAGGATTTTCATATTTTATTTTAGGCCTATATATTTTTTTTTAAATTTGGAGATTTTATATAGCGAAATTTACCCACAAAAACATGCTAAACCCCCTTTAAAAAGGTCCCGGGCCCAACCCCAAACACTTAACTTTGAAGGAGACATGAGCTGTTGGACGATGTTACAATTTTTTTGGACAGAGACAACGGTTTTTGACGACCGAGTACCCCTTTTTTACACCGGAGTACGTGAGAGAATGTAAATTTAAAAAAACCTTTTCCCAAGGCCCCCCCACTCTATGTGCCGAGCGAGGTCAAACCCCAGGCCCATCCGACCCAAACCCGATCCATCCAAAAAGGACCACATAGCCGCATAATACGCTTTGAGGCCCAAAATTTTGATAATATTAGGGGAATGTTGATAAATTATGAAAAATGCAAAAAATTCAGATTTTTAAAAAAAAGGGAGGAAAAAAATAAAAGTAAACTATTTGGGGAATTTCCATTAAATATCGTCTCTAAGCGGGGCCCTTCGTAAATTTTTGGGCCCCCGTCCGTAGCCATCGTTATTTTTATAGCCTGATACTAAAATTAAAAGGAGGGCCCATTTTGGGACTTTCCTTTTTTGGGTTTTTTGGGTTTCCCCCTAGTGAGTTGTCGTTGTAGGGAAATAAAGGAAAAAAGGTTTTTTTTGGTTGAACTTTTGAATTTCAAATCCGATTTGTTTTCTTTTTACGTCATTTTTTGGTTTTAGTTTCAGCGTGGCCTTCGTTTAAAATTATGGCCCGTTATGACCAAAAAATGACTCAAAAAGCCAGTCTTTTTCCATAAAAAAAAACAAATCGTGAGGTTTTATTCAAAAAGTTCAGCCAATGAAATAATTGTTTACATGAGCTCTTTTAACGAAAACTCACTAGACGGTGCAAAAACCAAATTTTTAATGACGTTTAAACTGCCAGTCCTTTTTGGGTTTCCGTATCAGGCTTTTAAACCCTAACGATGGCTTTCGGTTTTCAGGCCCCTAAAAATTTACGAAGGGCCCCGCTGTTTCTGACCCAAAAAAATGACGTCAAAATGCCCGTCTTTTTCCACAAAAGAAAAAAAATCGTTTAGTTTCCTTTTTTTTTTTTTTTTTTTTTTTTTTTTTTTTTTTTTTTTTTTTTTTTTTTTTTTTTTATTTTTTTTTGGTTTTTTTTTTTTCTGTTTTTAAATTTTTTTCTGTTTTTGTTTTTCATTGGTTTTTATTATTGGGTGGGGGGGGGGGGGGGGGGGGGGGGGGGGTTTTTTGTTTTCTGATTTCTTTTTTGTGTTTTTAGAGGGGGGTTGGATTAGAAATTTTTTTTAGTATTTTTTTATATTTGTTTGTTGATTTTTTCTGTCTTTTTCCTTTTTTTTGGGTTTTTTTTGGGGTTTTTTTCTTTTTTAAGCGACAAAATTTTTAATCCCCGTAAAACCTCAGTTTTGTGAACGAAATTTTTTTCTAAAAAAGCTTCTTTCCATTTAAATTTATGTAAAAATTTTGGGGTTTTTAGGGCGCAACCCGGGGGAGCAACCGGGTGTCGGGGAAGGATAATAACTGCCATACTCTAGAAAAAAAAAAAAACCCCTATTTTTTAAAATTTTGGGCCCGAAAACTCTTCCCTTTAAAAATTTTGATCCATTTTTAATGACTTCATCTTGGCAAAAAAATATCTCAAACCTGGGACTTCGCGAAGTCTTTCTTAGGGCCCCGGGTTTTGGGGAAGGTTTTTCCCAAAGGGGGGTTATTTTAAAGACGATATTTTAAGGACGAGGTTTTTTTGGGCCAAATTTTTTTAAAATATGGGTTTTTCCAAGGTTTCGGGCAGAACACTGTTGAAGCAAATAACAGGCGAAACGGGTTAAATAACATTTGGCCCTTTTGGAATTTATTTTTTTTTTCCCCCCCCCCCCCCCCCCCCCCCCCCCCCCCCCCCCCCCCCCCCCCCCCCCCCCCCCCCCCCCCCCCCCCCCCCCCCCCCCCCCCCCGCCGCCCCCTGTCCTCGTACTGCCTAAAAGTAGGGGCGGGTGTCATCATGCTCATACCACGTGATTTTCGTTGTTTTTCAGTTTGGACCCGGGGGAATTTGTATTAAGTAAACCAATAAATACAACACGCTCAACTTGGGGTTTTGGCCGTCGTTTAAAAAAAAAAAAATAAAAGGCCAATGATTTAAAAAGGGCTTTTTTTAAACTTGATCAGAAAACCTTTTTATTGCCCTGTAGAAGAAAAAGGGGAAAATTTACGTTACTCGGATTTTTTATTAATTTTTTTTTTTGTCCCTTTTTTCAGCCAGTTTTGTGTTTGGGGTTTTGATTACTTATCACTAAATTTTAGTAACAGATTATGAAAATTTAAGGTTAAATAGTTGTGTGTGGGTTTTTGGTACGTTATATCCGGTGATTTTTGTGAGTAAATTTTGGTTTGGGGGCATAGTCAATATCGATGAAAGAGAATGACTCAATGTTTAAAAAGTCATTAAAAACTTGAGTATTTATATTTTGCAATATCCATTTTAAAAATGGTCAAAACGCTTTACAAGGGGTTTTCTTTAAGCCGACGGGAACACTTGACAAGTAGAGTTTGACCGAGCCTGGGAGGGGCGTAATATTTAAAAATTTACTTTTCGATGGGACCCAAAGATGTTTTGTCAGTACTCATTTTACACCCAAGTAGAATGAAGGAACTTGGCAAAGGCCCTTTCCAAAGGGCTAAAATTTTTCGCACTCAAAGCAGGACTCGAACTATTGATATCCTGTCCGAATTTCAAGTGTCATGCCCCAAAACCAAAAAAATTCCCACAGTTTTTTATGGAAATTTATTTTAGGTGGTACCCCTTCCAAGAATATTTTGGTTTTGAATATTTTAAAGTTCCCGTAAACCCTTTTTTTTTCGGCTAGGGGGCTTGGGGTATGACGCTCGTGTTTTGGATCGGAAGGGCCCGGGTTCGAAGGGCCCCGCTCCCGGGGCCTAGTTGAGGGCATTGGAAAAGGGCTCCCTTTTTCACCTTCTTTACCGTATGGGTTGTAAAATTTAGTACCTGGTTGTTACCCGCGTTGTCTCTGTCAGAAAAAATTGCATTTAATACTATAGCCTAAGAGGCCGTTGCCTTTTTTAAAAAAATGAAAAATCTTTCTCATGAGGAGCTTTTGGTTGTAGTACAATGTTGTGTGAAGGGGTGGAGATAAAATGGATGCAAGACTTTTAAATTCTTTCCCCCTTTGAGAGTTATTTATTTTGAGGGGTAGCCCCATTCGTCCTTAAAGGGCGAATAGCATCAACCGCCCTTGGCCGTTCCCTAAGGACAAAATAGTGTTGATTGCATATTGTACTTACATACAGCTGGGACTATTCGTTTTTGTTTTATGAGCTTGATTTGATTCTACGTAATTTTTTTTTATTATCCCTTTTCCTTTTTTAAATTTTTGTTAGGAGTCAAATAATCAGTTGAGTGTATGTGTGTGGTTTTGTGTGTGTGTGATGTGTGTGTGCGTGTATGTGTTTGTTTTGTGTTTTTTGTGGGGGGGGGGGTTGTTTTTTTTTTTTTTTTTCTGGTTTTTTTTTTTTTTTTTTTTTTGGGGGGGGGGGGTTGTTTTTTTTTTTTTTTTTTTTTTTTTGTTTTCCCTTTTGGGATTTTTTTCCCGAATGGTGATCGTTTCCTTATTAGGGAAATATTATCGTGTTCTCCCTTTTTGGGAAGTTCCTATCCAAATCCTGCTCGAAAATTTGGGTTTGGGTTTGGGAAAAGAGGAAGATTGTCAGGTATTCTTTTCTTTTTTTTTTTTCTTTCTTTTTTTGGTGGTGGGGATAAATTTATTTTTTTTTTTTCTTCTTCTTTTTAAAAAAAAAAAAATTGTTGTGTATGTGTGTGTGTGTGTGAGAGGGGGGGGGGGGTTGCCTTATTACATGTTTTCTATCTATGATAGTGGTTTAACACTCAATAACTATTAATTTTAAAAATGTCTAGTATTAAAATTGTCAAAAATATTATATTAGTCATAGAAATTTATAAGGCAGCCAAAACATCTCTTAAGAAGCAGTTTTTTAAAAATATTATAATCTTGTTAACTCAGTGGGGCCATCAATATTGGCTTGAATTAGCCAACATTTTTCATTTATTTGAACAATGTCGATACATGTCCTTTAACTTCAGAAATTTTGTTATAAGTTGTACCGTCTTGAGTGGGACGAGCTGTATTACGAATTGTAGATTTAATTCACGGAGAATTCAATGATTTAAATGGCAGTGAACGAGGTAATGGTATAGCGGTATGGAATTTGGCGGCTTTACAACACGCAAATTAATTTCCCAAAACCGAAAGCACAACGTTGCATTTAATTAATTACATATACTAATACCAAAATCCTCAATATTTTCAGTACTTCATTCGTTAGCTAATACTATTAAGTATTTTGGGATCCACTTTTGCCCTGACGAGAAGTTAGAATGTCTACGGGCTGGGGTTTGAAATGTCTACGGGTTGAAACTGGATAAATAGGATGATACAGAACATAAAAGCCCAGTTCGGCCTAAGAACAATAATTTGCCTATGTTCTTAAAAATCAGAACAATGGGTTAGTTATCAGGGGTGGGTTTGGGGTTGTTATTTTTATCTGGGTAGGGTCTATAGATAACAACATCAATATTAGAAACGTCTTTAACGTCTGATAAAGCTAAGATTACTGGCCAAAAATATATTTTTAACTTTAGTTAAAAATTTTAAAAAAAAAAACACGGAAATATATACATAATAAGCTTTATTTTTTTTTAAACAATGGTTACAAGAAAAAATTTCACGATTTTTCTCAATAATTCTGTTTTTCAAACAACTTTGTATGCAAATGTTGTATTCCAGATGTGTAATTTGGCTTTATCACCACTCAATGTGGTAAACTCAATAGATATTACTATACTAACTTGTGTCTATGTACGCAAGTGTTTCAGACCTGCCAAGCATTCGACTATTGTATTATAGTGGGATGGCAGAATACCATTTCGAAGGGATTTGTCTGCGTTGTAGGTTAACAATTTTCCCCATCGACGTGTAGAAATACGCAGGGCTGACATCTGAACCCACTTTTCAGCCTTGTTTAAACATTGTTGTATCATGGACAGTATTTTGCGTCTTTTTTTTTAGATTTCCATTACAACAATGAGCCAATAAGGAAATGGGTTATCAGACCTGAAAATAAGTGCACGTCGATCCACATCAATTTAAAAACCATCACCATCACAGACACAATCACTACCACAAGCACTTTTACAACAGCCCATTACCATCAGAATCGTACCACCATCATTTGCAAACCCTATCTACGTATCAGCACCCCATCCACATCACTACCACAGCATTATACCTACCATTACCATGGGTATATCAACTATTGCCACCACTAGCAAAAGCATAACTATCATGTCAGCCACCAAACCCAAACCAGGGAAAAAAATCATTTTAAATACCAATATCACAGGCGTACACTATTGCGTCCCCCCTGCCTTCAAATGTTATCACTTCAGCTTTTTGATCATTGACACCACCACCTACAAGTAAATTATGGCGTTATCGTCCCCACACATTATTCTATTATCACTATCAACATCACCAATGCATCGCTTTGTAACTACCACCACCACCACCACCATCATCACATTTCATTCAGGGATCACCATTTCAATCACGACCATCACAAAAACAACAAAATTAACAGCATCATCACTGCTACCACACCACTAGCACTACTAACATCTAAACACCCAAACATCGACTACCACCACCAGGGGCCCCAAATTTTATGTAAGCGGACTAGATTTAGTTATTTACTAGTCTAGTAAATGATTTGCTAGCCTTAAGCCGAGGCGGAACAAGTGTCTAAAAATGGGATTTCATGAAAGTTTTTAGTCTCTGACTAGCGAGGCTCTTGCCGAGAAGTGGGCGTTGTTAGGACGGTGCCTAATTCAGCTATTTTGTGCTTGTAACATCAAGCTCTCTAGTACACAATGGCAAGTAAGAAACCAAACCTTGATATTTTCAACGCAAAAGAAATTTCCAAAGAAGAAATTAGCAACACCTCCGTTCCCTTTCATATTTGAACTTACTTTTGCCGTGATTAATGAAATCACATGATATTGGGCTGTCGACTGATCAGACAACAATGATCCGGTCGACTGTCTTTT
>NW_027629591.1:7500-15524 GCF_034508935.2 Berghia stephanieae | reverse complement strand
TTGAGCAGGTAATTGTAACACGGCTCAAATATGGGAAACAAGGGCGGACCCCCCGTATGAAATTTTTCCCCGGCTAGCTTTAAAAACGCTTCCAGAGGAAAAAATAAAACTAAATTTGATCAGTTTTGTTTTTTACAAATCTGGTCAAAAGGATATGAAAAGGGAATGTAAGTTATAGCCCAGCCTGAAAAATAAAAAGAAATTTTTTCTTTGTTTAAAACCCAAAGAGGCCGCCGTTGCCGGGGGGTGACATTAGACTACTAAAACCCCATTGCTATTGTCCGTTCCCGCTACAGAGGCCCGGAAAAAAACCCCCTGATTAGGGCCTAAATGGCCCCTCAAAAGGGGACTAGTTGTTTTGCGCCTTTGTTATTCCATCTAGGTTGTTCTCGGGCTATGCGAACAAATGGCCCCTTCGCCAAAAAACCCCGGTATTAAGTGGGAGGGTTTAAGTTATAAAAAAAAAAATTTATACCCCAGACATATCAGCTTGTGTTGAGTTTGTATTTTTTTATTGGGGGAAAAAATGGTCCCTTTACTTTGGGTTCTAATCCCAACAGTTTTTTTTTTGCCCCAGTTTAACATTTAATTCGGCTTTTAAGATGGGTTTTTCCTAAAAAAAACCGTTTTGAGACGATGGGTCACAAATAGTACATATTTTTATCGAATGATCAAGTTTACATCACAAATCACCAGTATGTGCAGGAAAAGAGAAAAAAATGGCATTTTATCTTTCCCGGGGGAAAAGGCAATGAATTTTGCTAAAATTTTTTTTAGTAATGCGATAAAAAAATGATTTAAATTTTTCCCCGCTTGTTTATAATTCACCCCTTTTTCCAACGCTGTTTCGCCATAATTAAACGTCGTTGAATTAATCTCGATATTAGTGGAATTTTGATGTAATTTTGATGGTAATGATGATGTGTGATGATGGTGATGATGATGATGAAGATGAGAGAGATGTATAATGGTGATGTGATGATGTGATGATGATAGATGAGATGAGATGATGATGTGATGGGGGTTTATAATGAGAGGTGATGATGGTGATGATGTGATGATGATGTTTTATGATGAGTGATAAGATGATGGTGATGATGATGAGATTTATAATGATGAGGTGTGATGGATGTGATGAGATGTGATGAGATGAGATGATGTGATGTGATTTTTTAATGATGTGATGATGATGATGTGATGATGATGTGATGTGATGATGATGAGTGATGTGTGATTGATGATGATGATGATGATAAGGATATGTAAATTTTTTTAAATTTTTTTTCTTTTTTTTGCTGTTGGCTGAAGAAGGGTTTTGAGACTGAAACTTTCCGTCCTTGGTTTATTTTATTTGAAGGTATATTCATGTTTGTATAGATAATGAAGTTGACGTCACTCAGGTCTTTGTTATTATTTTTTGCCATCCGCGTTTATGGGTAACTCTCACTAAATGTATTAACCAGACTATAAACATTCAAGGTTACACTTAGTTTTTGTGTGTTGGCCGTTTATATTTCCCGAATGGAAATGTTGTGAGCTTCTTTCCCCAAAAGCGCATACTGTCTATTCTTATGCTCTTTGCCAACATCAACTGTTTTTATTCTCTTTACACTGTTTTGCTTGTTTTTGACTGATGGGAGTATATTATACGTTTGTGTAAAAAAAAAAGGGGGGGGGGGGGGGGGGGGGGTGGATATATATTTTTGTGTGCGTGTGCGTGGTTTTTTGGTGTTTGTGTGTACGAAGGGTGGGGGGGGGGGGGGTTTTTGGGCGGGGTAATGTACCGGAAAATAAAGAGAGAAAGAAAGAAAGAAAAATGTTTATATATATATATATATATATATAAAATATATATAAATATTATATATATATATTATAATTATATATATATTAAACGTGTTGTTTCTGTTATGATTGACATTTGATTTCATGTTTGGATAACCCCAAAAGGGTATGTAAGATTTCATCAAACGGTTTATTGCCACTGGTGCAGAATTTGTTTTGGTTTTGATTGACATGAAACTTTAGAGAGAGAGAGAGAGAGAGAGAGAGGGGGAGAGAAAGAAGAGAGAGAGAGAGAGAGAGAGGAAAGATACACGAGAGAGAGGGAGAGAGGGAGAGAGGGAGAGAGAGAAGGAGAGGAGAGACACAGAGAGAGGGAGAAGAGAGAGAAAAGAGAGAGAGAGAGAGGACGAGAGAGAGAGAAGGGGAGAGGAGAGGAGAGAGAGAGATGAGAGAGAGAGAAGAAGAGAGGAGAGAGAGGAGAGAGAGGAAAGAGAGAGAGATTACTTTGAACTTTTGAATATACGGGGCTGTTAAATCTGGTTGAAAATATTTTGCGATAGACTAAAGTCTTATTCAAAGGGCGGTAAGCAATTGGATTTAATAGTCTGATGTCACGTCGCCCACAACGGCGGACATCGTGGTTCTAAACAAAGAAAATCTGTACTTTTGTTCTTTATGCTGGCTAGAAGTATTCATATGTCTTGTAATCAGAATGTGTAAAAGTCAAAACATGATCATATTTATAATGTGTTTCTCCTCTGGATACACGTTTATGCTCGTCGGAGAATATATCATAAGGACGTCCGCCATTGTTCCGATGGTTTAGAGCCAGTTACTAAGTTACCATGCGTCATTACGAGGGAAGTGACATTACGACTGTTGAAGCGTATTGAAGGCTGGTTTTCCAAAACTCTTTAAGTCGATTTATCTACTTTTTAAAAAATTTTTCTCCATCCAATAGATAAATTGAAACGTAAATTTTAATTTAAGTATCAAATAGCATACGACTTTCCCTAGATTGGTGTGATTTTGAAGTTTAAATAATAGATATAAAATAATAGATCGAATGAAAAATTATAAGGGAAATAATCCTCAATATCTCAAAATGGGAGAAAAAACGGAGTGTTAGGGAGTTTTGGAAAACCACTCTTCAATTAGTATTGTCCGTTTTCACGCTATAAGAAACCCGGGCAAACTCCGAGTCTTTGGAGCGAATGATTAATGGACTACTTACCCAAAAACAAGTACGTAGTATAAAAATAATTGAAGTGGTTTTCAGTCTCCCCCCCCCCCTCACACACAGACACACACACACATACACACACACACACACACACACACACACATAGATAGTTTCTACATTTCTTTCTGCCCAACCCCTTTTTTGTGATCTTATCTTCAAAATTCCCCAGAGCGTCGATACCATTTCCTATAATTACAAACCTTTGTGTCGCGGGGTAGCCCTTAAAATCAGCCTCCATTCCCTTTGGTCTAACACAATGGCTGTTTAAATGGTTGATGGAGACCGCCAATTTTGGAACATTTTTTTTTTCTTTCTTTTTTTTTGTTTTGTTTTGTTTTGTTTGTTGATGGATGTCATGTGACCTTGTGGTATAACAATCGACTTTTGTTGTCAGGCTTTGATACCAGTAAGAGGAGACACTGGGTGCTTGCGAATCGACTTCGGTCGAGGAGCTGTCTAACAGCGAGTGCGCTTCATCAGTGGGGACTTCCCACCTGTCCCACATGTACCCGATGTGGGCAAGAACCCGAAACAGCAGAGCATCTAGTTGAACGGGTGTTGTTGACGATGCTACGGGAGGGTTCGCGACGGTGTACGAGTGCGGACCGGACTTTGCTGATTGGATCGATCGTCATAACATAGTAGGTGTGAGAACCATAAGAGGCTGCTGCCTTTTGTCCAGAGTGTCATGAGTTCGAGTACCGCTCTGAGCGGCGTATGATTGAGTCCTTGGAACACGCTTTTTACTCATAACACTATTCTCTCACCGCACTAGGTGTAAAATGAGTAATAATTGGTCTTTAACAGTGTTGTCTATGTTGAAAAACAAATAAATGTAATATCGCCTATCAGGTATTTACATGACTCATACTACGTGTTACGTGTTTCTGTTGGCTTAGACCCCTTGTAAAGTGCTTTTAGCACGTTTAACTCTCCCCTTACCGATCCTTTTCAGTTTTTCCCCCCCAAAAAATGACAGGCTTACCCAGCAGAAAAATTCATTTTTTAAACTCAAACAATCTCTCTAAAAACAACTTTATGTTCTTGTTAATTAAACAAAGATCATTGCGATGTACAAAATAAATCTCGAATAAGAAAAAAAATGTATATTGTGTCGTAACAAATGTGGCGATTTCGCCTGTAGGTGGTAAGGAGAGGCTTAATTATATAATGCACTATATCAAATTTAAAAACTAGCGAGCAGGTACCAGTGTTAGATGATAAAAAACTGAACAAGAAAAAATCCTATGAAAAAACATTCATCCCAATATATCAGTCTACCTGTAATGGTAGCACGTCTGACCGGTAATCAGAAGGTCTGAGGTTCGATCCCCAGTCAAGGTCGACTGATTTTTTGGGATCTTTTTTTCTTTTTCTTGTAATTTTTCTTTCTAGCTTTGTCTGGCACCTTTCATACACACTTATTCAGATTTTTATTAATGCAATATAATATAAATGCTCAATGTTTGTTTTGTTTTGTTTGTTTTTCTTTCTATTTGTTTTGGTTCCCCCCCCCCCCCCCCCCCCCCCCCCCCCCCCCCCCCCCCCCCCCCCCCCCCCCTTATCACTAAGTCACTGTAATGTTGTGGTAAATTGTTTGAATTAATTTATCTATCAATGAGATATGTGGTAGTGGCGTTGTTAAGATGAAAACTGCATTATCTCGTTCGTCTGTAGTAGTTCATTCATCCTGTTTTTGTTTGATAAAGGGGAAACCCAAACGTCCATTTTATATAGTTTTCGTATATTAAATCGAAAGCTTACATTTAATTTTACATTGTTATTTATGAAATATCAAACATCACGATAGGTCACTTTATTCATCTAGACCCATTGGTTCGTTTGTGGCTATGTGGTCTAGTGGTAATGACACTCGCTTTCGGATCGGAAGGTCCTGGGTTCGAGCCTCGCGCTCGACGCATAGTTGAGTCTTGGAAAAGGCTCTTTACTCACATTCTCTTACCGTACTCAGGTGTAAAATGAGTACCTGGCCGTTAACAGCGTTGTCTTTATCCGAAAAATTGTAAATATCGCCTATCAGGCGTCAGTCCGTCCTACACGTTAAATGTTGCTGTTGGCTAGGGACCCCTTGTAAAGCGTTTTGAGCACATTACGTGGATATTGCGCTATATAAAGCTCAAGTTTAATTTTTTTTAACCTCTCGGAAAACAAAACAGCGTGTTTACATTTATTTTAAATATCCAATCGTTGGACAGTTAAAAATCACGTGATAATCGATGGAATCTGTCTGACAAAAGCTTGAATATGAATATGAATCGCCCCGCATTTTATGTCAAACCTGATATTCATATGCCAAGAATATCACAAAGTAAGTCGCCAGTCGCTCTTTTTCGTTTATTTATTATTATTTATTTATTTATTTATTTATTTATTTATTTATTTATTTATTTATCTATCTATTTTATTTAACGTAATTGGGGTACATTGATGTTACTAATAATAGCTCATCCGACATTGATTTTACTCATAATAGCTCATCCGAAAAAGGGACTATAACTCTTAACTAGCCGATGGACGAGACATTGATGAACGTAATAATAAATAATATTATTGTCAACAACAACGGTCGGGATGCCAACAACAACGGCGGGGATGTCAACAACAACAGGATGTCAACAACAACGGGGATGTCAACAGTTACGACCATAACAATGCGTTCATTAGTGGATATCATATCTGCATAGTGCTATTTTTTTTGTCAAAGACAGCCCAGAGACCTCCGGAGGCTCTTGCGGCTATGTGTTCTAGTGGTATGACACTCGCTTTCGGATCGGAAGGTCTTGGGTTCGAGCGTAGCCATCGTTATGTTATAGATAGTTCGAAGATGACGTCACTCAGGTCTTTGTTATTGTTTTTTGCCATCCGCGTTTATGAGTAATGCTCACTCAACTGTATTAACCCGACTATAAACATTCATGGATACACACAGTTTTTTGTTTGGTCCTTTATACTTCCGGATGGCATTGTTATGAGCTTCTTAGCAAGCGCATACTTTCTATAGCCTGATACTGAAATCTTCGTTCTTATCTATAATAATGTAATTATAATTAATTGGGCGATTTCTGTGAGTACAGGATCTGAAATCTATGTAACACGCTTGTGTGGTGTGGAGAATATTACTTAAGTTTTCTTAAATGTTTAAATTTAATCTCCGCCTTAAATACCGCATTACAGCGTCGCCATCATATGTTATAGCCTGGCATGAAATCCAAAAGGCCTGGCAGTTTGACGTCATTATTTGGTTTTTGCACCGCCTAGTGAGTTGTCCTTAGTAGAGCTCATGGAAACAAGTTATTTCATTGGTTGAATATTGAATACAACTCACAATTTGTTTTCTTTTGTGGCAAAGGACTGGCAATTGGACGTCATTTGTTGGTCAGTATCAGGCCATAACTTTACGAAGGCCACTGTTCGAGCCTCGCTCGGCGCATATATAGTTGAGTTCTCGGAAAAGACTCTTTACTCACACACCGTACTCAAGTTTTAAAATGAGTACCGCCTGGCCGTTAACACGTTGTCTTTGTCGAAAAAAAAAATTATAATATCGCCTAACAGGCGTCAAGTCTTGTTCTATATGTTACGTGTTGCTGTAGTGCGCTTTGAGTACTTTTAGTGGAAATTGAGTTATATTAAAAGCTCAAGTAATCATGCTCTGACGCATCTGCTAAAAAAATCGCCACAATATTGAAATGCTCTAATAAAAAAATAACACATAATAATGTGACCCTTCGTCTCAAAACGGTATTATGTCGGAGCGAACCAACGCTTAAAAAGCCGAATTAAATGTTAAACTGGTCAAAAATATAAATTGTCGGCATTAGCACGGTAAAATATGGTATCCATTCTCCTCAATAAAACATACAAACTCAACACAAGTCTGATATTTCTGGCTATAAATTCAATTTTCAACATCTTAACCATCCCGACTTAATGCCGTTTTGAGCGAAGGGTCACATATTATATATAAATTTTAACCACATTTACTCCATTTATCTTTTCTACATCTTTATCTTACACCAGTGCCTGCTTCGCAATACGCTTCAACAGTCATGACGTCACTTCCCTCGTAATAACGCATGGTAACTTAGTAACTGGCTCTAAACTATCGGAACAATGGCGGACGCCCTTATGAAATATTTCTCTGACGAGCATAAAAGCGTATTCATAGGAAAAAAAAAAAACCCATTATAAATCTGATCATGTTTTGACTTTTACACATTTGATCACAAGGCATATGAAAAGTTCTAGCCAACATGAAGAATAAAAGGTACCGATTTTCTTTGTTCAGAACCACCTATGGCCGTCGTTGCTGGGCGACGTGACATCAGACTATTTAATCCAACTTGTCAAAAAAGGATATAATGTGACATTTGCTGCCGACTTTTGAGAAAACTCGTCCTTCAAATATCGATCGATTAAAATGGCCCTCACCATGACAATACATCTCAAACCTAGGACTTCGATGTTTATCAAAGTCCCAGGTTTGAAAGTTTTGACAAAATAAAATGAGCGTCATTTCGATCGATCGTATTTGAAGTACGAGTTTTTTTTTCAAAATTTTAAAACCATGTTGTTTTTGTTTTGTTTTGTTTTTTTGCAGAGTGTTGTATTTTTGAGTATTATGTTCAATACTTTCCTTGCAGCAGCTGTAAAATACGCTCAAGATCGTTCATTCCTCGTAAACATATGTGTGTGCGCGTGTGTGTGTGTGTATGTGTGTGTGTGTGGGGGGGGGGGGGGGAGGAGGTGATCTACATTAGGCTGCAAACTGGGTACATTCTTTTCGTTTCCAGTTCGTGAATAACCAATGTTTCATATAGATAGTATGCGCTTGGCTAAGAAACTCACAACAATTGCCATCCGGAAGTATAAGGGATCACACACAAAACTATGTGTAACCTTAAACGTTTATAGTCTGGTTAATACAATTAAGTGAGAATTACTCATAAACGCTTATGGCAAAAGAACAATAACA
>NW_027629590.1:12500-15523 GCF_034508935.2 Berghia stephanieae | reverse complement strand
TCCCGTTTTTTTTTTTGGATATCTCAGATAGACGACATTTTCAGAATACTTGAATTATACTTTTTTAAGTTTGTTTTGTAATCTACTTATAGTGACATTTAACACTTGATGTCCTGACGTCACAAGTTATTGTAAAACTTGATATCATTACGTGTTACTATTTATAGGAGGAGGTGGGGGTGTTATACGATTCTTTCATCTCTTTGTATTTATTAAAAGAGTTTTTTTATGTCGTGCCCAATAACACTACGAGCTTGCGAGTATGTGTTATTGCACGATAAAAATATAACGACGAGTTTAATAAATACAAAGAAATGAAATAATGAGTTTATTCCACCCTGCAAGTAAGATTCTTATATATTTCGTGACCTAATGTAGGGTTTAGTTGTACTTCAATTCGCCATAATTTGTATTTTTCTCCTTCTGCTTGAATGACATTTGACCAAAAAACTAAAAACGTTGGATTTGTATTCATGCGCACCAAAAGATTATTTGTTCTTGTCCAAAGGTCAGCATTTGGCACAAGAACAAACCAAGAACAAATAGATGTCCAGTTCAGACGCAGAAAGTGGTGATGGGTTTGCCATACCCTGCGGAAAGAGCCCTGGAACCCACAGGGCAAGAGGAAACGGGGTCGTCCAAAATAGACGTGGAGGAGAAGCCTTCCCAAGATTTGTGCGTCTCCAATCTTACCTGGAGTGAGGCAAAGGTCTGTGTCACGGACAGAAGAAGACGGAATAGTGCTGTTGAGGCCCTATGCTACGCCAGGAGCCAAGAGGCATAAGTCAAGTCAAGTAAGTCAAAAGATTTTTATGATTACCAATCAGCTGTCTTCTAAACCTAATTTCACACCAATGAAATGTGCGAAAATTTTTCCTGCTCACGCTTTCCAAGCATTATTCAACGATTACGTATTTACTGAGGAAATGATAGGATTTTTCCAATGGGAGGGGTAGGATGGTTGTGTCTATAGAATTCTATAGAAGGTATGTTCCTATGTGGTCTAGTGGTTTATGACACTCGCTTTCGGATCGGAAGGTCCTGGTTCAAGCCTTGCTCTTCGCATAGTTGGGGTCCTTGGAGAAGGCTCTTTTACTCCAGATTCTCTCGTCGTACTCAGGTGTAAAATGAGTACCTGGCCGTTAACAACGTTGTCTCTGTCCGAAAATGTTATCGCCTAACAGGCGTCATGTTAAATGTTGCTATTGGCCATGGACCCCTTGTAAAGCGTTTTGAGCACATTTAATGGATATTGCGCTATATAAAAACTCTTTTTTTAAAAACTGCAGTAAGCTTACCTTGAAAAATCCTTTACAGCCTTCACAGGTTCGAACTCCATAGTGTTGACATGCGGCGTTGTCGCCACACACAGCGCACAGAAGGCTCTCTTTCATTGGTTGGCTGCCGTCACGTGGTGGAGTCGACCGACTGTGCGGGGTAGGGGGTGTGTCCGGCGAGTGGAGGTGATATTTCTGGAGATCAAGGCTGAAATGGAACCGAAAGATGCATATGATTTCGACTGAAAATCTTTCAAACACAAAATTTCTTACAACGGCTTGGTATCGGAAGTGGGGGGAAAGGGGGGGGGGGGGGGGGGGAGGGCAGACGACCGAGTGGGTAAGGCTTTACTCTTCAATTCATGTGATCCAAATCCAACGCCGATGTCAGCTTCCCCTTTCTTTCTCCATTTATCAATGCGATTAGTCTCTATATTTTTGGCGCTGCACTGCGGCTGATGCCTGGTGTTTACAATATCTGCCTTTTCTAGAGATAAACCCGAAAGAAAAACCAGCCCGGAGGATGGAACATAAAGGGATTTTCTAAATATAATAGGTAAACACGAATGCGAATTTAAAAGGATGAATGAAAAACTTCTCATGGCACCGATAACTGAAAAAAAAGTAGAGGGATGGTTCTTCCTCATATTATTGTCTTCATGTTTGAATGTCAAGTTAGTAAATTAACGCCATTGTTTTCCTTAGCTCTCAGTAAATATATATATATATATATATATATTATATATATATATAATATATTATATATATATATATATATATATATATTAGATAATAATCTAGCGGGCAGGTGAATAGAAAAATGACTTACCCGTCAGCATGTGGGGGAGTAGGAATAGTCAGGGATGTGCGTCTGTGAGAATGGGCGCCCATGGTGAGAGACAGATCGTTCCTGTAGGCGTTTCCGTGAGGGATACCGTGAGCTCCAAAGGCCATACCCGGAGGGCAATGGGGACCTTGACCTCCGTAGAAAGCTGGGTGATAAGACTGGTATAAACTCGGGGCCTCTGGACAGTACGGACCCCCAGGGGCTGTGGCGTCGTAACCGGGGTGATTGTAAAGATGAGGATGGGTGGGTTTTTGTTCGAGGTCCGAGAATGATAAAGAAGTCTGGGGGAACATGAGTTCTTGGGTGGCACTGTCTTGAAAGGCGTGTGGGGTTTCCCGAATATCATTTTTGAGGGTCCATATATCTTTGGGAAAAGTAGAAATCTGCTTCGTGGGAGGAGGCGAAACCGGCCGCGGCTGCGGCTGGGCCGTAAACGTCTTCGAGGTGGGTCGGCGGTACGGCGTGTGGCGTGTGATGACCTGCTTGAGATTGGTATTTCATGTCGACGACAGGGGTGGAGGCTTCACTGTACATGGCGCTGGTTATCGTGTTTGGCAGGTTGGTTGTGTTGTTGGTGTTGTTGCTACTCACAACGCTGATGGAGTTGATGGCCGGGGAAATCACATCGGGGTTGGACAAAGAATGGCTTCCGAGATGGCTCTTTTTGGAGTTGTTGTTGTTGTTTGTTGTTATGGTGTTGATAGTTGTTGAGGTACAGATGTTGTTGTTGTTGGCTGTTGTTGTGTTGTTGTTATTATTGATAGCGTTGTTATTATTGTTGTTTGTAGTTGGAGTTGTGTTGCGGTTATAACTATTGTTATGTTTATTGGCATTCGATGATGTTGATGAAGAGTCTCGACTTTGTAAACTGGAGTAACTTGAAGTCTGGTCGAATGCAT